>NC_048238.1:17083882-17145431 GCF_002007445.2 Ailuropoda melanoleuca
TGGACTATGAGAAACAAACTGAAGACTTCAGAGGGGAGGGGGGTGGGGGAATGGGATAGACTGGTGATGGTTGGTAAGGAGGGCACGTATTACATGGTACACTGGGTGTTATACGCAACTAATGGAGCATGGAACTTTACATCGGAATCTGGGGATGTACTGTATGGTGANTGGTACACTGGGTGTTATACGCAACTAATGGAGCATGGAACTTTACATCGGAATCTGGGGATGTACTGTATGGTGAATAACATAATATAATAAAAAATCATTTAAAAAAAAGGGAATGACTTGGGAAAATTCTTTAGTGTGCAGTTGACCATGAACATCTAAACTTTTCAGACGTTTAAACTGAATCCCACCCTTCACCCATTACCCAAATAATTTTCTGTGCATTTTACTCCCCCAAAGCACTCCATCGTATTTGCATTTTAAGAGAATGAGAGCAATGTGCAAAATCAGAACACAGTAGCAAACTTCAAGAATCTGTTAATGGGGTTTTCATGTGTTCTCAGGAACAGAGTCAGTTGTGGGGGGTGTCCTGTCAAGCTTAACATTACTTGCTACACCGCACTGCACAAATAACTCTGTGCTGGATGAGCTTGGGAGAGGCTGGCTGGTATCACCTCGCTCCAGTGAGCCTGTGACCAGGCATCTTAAGCCAAGCAACAAAGAAAAAAACGTGTGCTTTCCCACTGAGACGAAAGTGGCTGTTGGAGAATTTCACTGAGACTTAATTTGTTGGAAGGCCTTTTCATCTTTATGCTGTGTGTTGAGGGGAGGTGATGATTGCTTATTCTTTGTAATTTCTTCCATTTCTAGTTATGCTCTGCTCAGAAGACTGCAGCTCTCAATTACATAGGTAGAAAGTCTTCAGATTATTTTTTAAAAGACTTTTCCCCCCTCAGAACAAAAGGGATACATGTTCATTGTAGACAATTTATAAAACACAGTCAAGCAAAAAACAAAACAAAACAAAAAGAATAAAAATCACCTGTAATTCTGTTTCCCAGAGATAACCACTATTAATATTGTGAACATTGTGTTATATACCATTCCATATGGATATATGTATATGTTTTCATACATACATACATACTTTGAAATACATACTTTAAATGTATTTGTACTTAAAGGTAGTGTATATATATATATAACATATACATATATGTAATATATATTATAAAACTAATTCTTTGCTTCTTCTTTTGTAATCTTCCATTTAACAATCAGTTTACCTCCTATACTAAAATTTCTAAACTGTTCTCTGTAGTATTATTCCTGTCCAGTTCTTCTGGTTACATCCTGCTGCCTTCAAAGTGGAAATAATTTCACATACTAGTCATTTGTATTTCTTAGTTTCTTATAGATTGCTTCAAAAATTGCATATCACAAGCATGATATGGTATCCCAGAGAATGAAGAAATATATAGATGGACAAGAATTTTCAAAATTACTAAAGCACCAAAACTTAAATTGGTCTTAAATCCTTAAGCCCCACTAGTCAAGATTATCTACCTCTGATCTTCACAAAGATTTCTCTATTTGGGTGTGCAATGGGCATAAACAAACAGTGAATCAGCAGGTAAGTTTCAATTTGGACAACTTAATTTCATGATAACATACCTACCCTCCTATTTAATTTCATTGTATTTGTTTATATGCAGAATTTTGCTCGCAATATTCCCCTTAACAATATAGGTCAAACACTGAAATTAATCATTACAAAGAGGAAAAGGAAATAGGTCAAATGAATTTAAATGGCATAATAAATTATTTAACCCAATAAATGCAAATATCAGTTCTACATATAATCAAGATGAAAATACATGGTTGAGATATTTTTTATATTAGTCATTGAAAATTGGCATGTGCTTTGTAATTACAGTATATCTCAATTTGTGAGCTAAATTTTTATTGAAATACTTGAACTGGATTTAGAATTCATATAATTTTCATTTGAAGAAATAGGTTAACATACCTAAGTTCTTCCAAACATATTTAACAGTTTTTCAATAACCTGAATCAAGCAAGTACCAAAAAAAAAGAAAGAAAAATCATATGCCTTTACTATTTGCATCCACATTGACAAAACTGGTTTATTGTTTTCTGAAGCACTGATTTGATTTCAATAAAAGCATATCTGTTTGAAAACTACATCTGTCTAAGTTAACTAAACTCACCAAATCTTGTGTCAACTCAGTGTGAATAATAGGTTCAAAGAGATATTTTATAAACTCAAAAACAACTCAATTAATCAAAATACAAAAAAGAATTTTAAAAATTTTTCCTGGAGTGCTTATATAAGTATCCAACTTATATAATGCTACCAATTATAAGTACATTCTTTACATATTGTTTCATATTAGAAAACAGAGGGAAATGCCCTGAAGCTTGGTGATAATGCATCACTGGCAAATGCCTGGTCTGACTCAACCCAAGCCCAAGGTAGGCCCAGACTTGCCAACTAACAGCCCAGGAACCAAACACTGCCCACAACAGGCAAAGAGAGCCAATGAAAATAAGTAGACTGAGAAAAGCATTTAAGACACAACAGCAGGGCACATGCAACACACATAGGAGACACACCTGAAGTACCAGGTACCGATGAACAGGAGCATTGCAGTGAAGCGTACTACAGAACTACGACTTCATAAAGCCATTACTTTCAACAGCAGAAGACATGGATGCCTTTCTAATACAGAAAAGTAGGCAGAGACTTAGACAAAATGCCAAGATGGAGGAATTTATCCCAAATGAAAGAACAAGATAAGACTGTGGCCATAGACCTAAGCAAAACAGATATAAGTAACACACCTGATGGAGAATTTAAAGCAATAATTCTAAGGATACTCACTGGGCTTGAGAAAAGAATAGAAGACACCAGTGAGACCCTTAGGACAGAGATAAAAGAGTTTAAAAAAAAGAATCAATCAGAGATGAAAAATGCAATAAATGAGATTAGAAACAGGCCTGATGCAATGAACAGCAGGCTGGAAGAAACACAGGAACAAATCAGTGACCTAGAAGACAAAACAATGGACACTAATGAAGCTGAACTAAAGAGATAAAGAAGAATTATGTGACACAAACACAGACTTAGGGAACTCAGTGACTCCATCAAACATAATAACATTTGCATTATAGGAATCTCAGAAGAAAAAGAGAGGGAAAAGTTTGCAGAAAGTTCATTTCAAGAAATAATAGCAGAAAACTTTCCTAATCTGAAGAAGGAAACAGACATCCAGATCCAGGAGGCACAGAGAACTTCCATCAAAATAAACAAAAACAGGCCAACACCAAGACATATTGTAATTAAATTTGCAAAATATAGTGACAAAGAAAAAATCTTAAAAGCAGCAGGACAAAAGAGTCCTTAACTTGCAAGGGAAAACCCATAAGGCTAGCAGATCACTCAACAGAAACTGGAAGAGACAGAAGAAAGTGGCATGATATATTCAAAGTGCTGAATGGGAAAAGTCTTCAGCCAAGAATACTCTATTCAGCAAGGCTATCATTCAGAGTAGGAGAGATAAAGAGCTTCCCAGACAAATATTGAAGGAGCTCGTGATCACTAAACCAGCCCCACAAGAAATATTAAAGAGAACTCTTTGAATGCAAAGGAGAGACCAAAAGTCAAAAAGAAAAGAAAGGAATAGAGAAAATATCCAGAAATAATGACAGAACACATAATAAAATGGCAATAAATACATATCAATCAATAATTACTTTGAATGTAAAAAGACTAAATGCTCCCACCAATCAAAAGATATAGGGTGTCAGAATGGATTAAAAAAAAAAAAACAAAGACCAATGTACATGCTGCCTCCAAGAGACTTACTTTAGACCTAAACATACCTGCAGATTAAAAGTGAGGTGATGGGGGGAAGAAAAAAGATGGCGGAGGAGTAGGGGACCATGTTTCAGCTGGTCCTCTGAATCAAGCTGGATATCTACCAGATCATCCTGAATACCCACGAAATCAGCCTGAGATGTAGGAAGATATATCTGGACCTCTACAAATGAACATCTCTGGAGCTGAGTATTGAGGTACAAAGCAGGGAGCCATGAATCTGCGCACAGATATTGGAAGATAAATGGAAGGGGAAAGGAGCCGCCGTGCTCGGGTGCTGGGAAGCAATAGCCACCTGCACTGGGGAGCAGGCTGGATTTGTGGACTAGAACCCATGAAAAAGAGACTGAGACTGGGAGCCCAGGAACAAACGTGCAACCAGACTGAAAACCGGAGCTCTGGAGCACGTGTGAACCACACTGAAACAGGGAGCTCGGGACTGTGCCTGGGAACCGGGGGTGGCTGGTGGTATTAGAAGCACAAAGGACAGAGATGTGCTGGCCCTGGGAGAGAGGACTGGGAGAATGGCTGTGGGGTGCACAACCCGGGATGCTGCAGGGTTTTTAGCAGTACCGACAGAAGCAGAGTTAAAGTGGCCAGGAAAGCTCAGTGGAGAGCAGACTGCGATCTCTCTGTTCTGAGACAGAGGCTAGGATACAGCCACTGCTGCTCTCACTCTCAGAAGAGTCACAGAAAACTGCCATGAAAAGCCGCCAGAGAACAAAAGCCCGGAAATACCGGTTCGCATTGTGCCCATCCCCACCACCTCTCACAGGGGATGGGGCAGCTCTATCCAAACAGGGTTGCCTGAGTATCAGTGCGGCAGGACCCTCGCCCAGAAGGCAGGCTGAAAAATCAAGAACCCCACATCCCTAAGGTCCCTATAAAACAAGTACACATTGCCTGGGTCCTGGTCAATAACTTGGGCTCTGTGCATCCCCGCAACCTCTCCTCATCAGAATGACAAAGAGGAGGAATCCCCAGCAAAGAAAGGAGACAGAGACTGTGGCCTCTGCCACAGAACTGATGGGTATGGTTATAACCAAACTGTCAGAAATGAAGTTCAGAGTAACAATGGTCAAGACGATGTGTAGGCTTGAAAAACATATTAACGGAAATATTAATGAGAATATAGAATCTCTAAGGGTGGAAATGAGAGCGAATCTGGCAGAAATTAAAAATTCTATGAATCAAATGCAGTCTAAACTGGATGTTCTGACAGCCAGAGTAAATGAGGCAGAAGAACGAATTAGTGAATTAGAAGATGGGATGATAGAAAAGAAAGAAAAAACGGGAACTTGGCTCAAAAAAATCCAATCTCGAGAATGTAGATTACAGATTACTGACTCAATGAAACGTTCCAATGTGAGAATCATTGGCATTCCCTGAGGGGGGTGGAGAAAGAGAGAGGTCTAGAAGAGATATTTGAACAAATTGTAGCTGAGAACTTCCCTATCTGGCAAAGGAAACAAGCTTTCATGTCCAAGAGGCAGAGAGGACCCCTCCCAAGATCAATGAGAACAGACCTACACCACGTCACATAATAGTATAATTCACAAATATTAGATCTAAGGATACAATCTTGAAAGCGTCCAGGGGGAAGAGAATCCTCACCTACAGAGGGAGGAACATCAGAATAAGATCAGACCTGTCTACAGAGACCTGGCAAGCCAGAAAAACCTGGCAAGACATATTCAGAGCACTAAGTAAGAAGAACATGCAGCCAAGGATCCTTTATCCAGCCAGACTGTCATTCAGAATTGATGGAGAGACAAGGACCTTCCAGACCAGCAGAAACTGAAAGAATATGTGACCACCAAGCCATCCCTACAAGAAATATTAAGGGGGGGTTCTATAAAAGTAAAAAGTACAATCATATCTCTCAATAATCACTCTCAATGTGAATGGCCCATAAAATGCCACAGGGTTGAAGACTGGATAAAAAGACATGACCCATCCATATGCTGTCTACAAGAGACTCATTTTGAACCTAAAGATACATCCAGACTGAAAGTGAAGGGATGGAGAATCATTTTTCATGCCAATGGACCTCAAAAGAAAGCTGGGGCAGCAATTCTCATATCAGACAGATTAGATTTTAAACCAAAGACTGTAGTTAGAGATATAGAAGGACACTATATTATTCTTAAAGGGTGTGTCCAACAACTGGATATGACAGTTATAAATACCTATGCCCCCAACAGGGAAGCAGCTAGATACACGCCAACTCTTAACCAGAATAAAGAGACATATAGATAATAATACGTTAATAGTAGGGGACCTCAACACTCTGCTTTCAGCAATAGACAGATCACCTAAGCAGAAAATCAACAAAGAAACAAGAGCTTTGAATGACTTACTGGACCAGATGGACCGCATAGATATATATAGAACACTACACCCCAGAACAACAGAATACTCATTCTTTTCGAATGCACATTGAACGTTCTCCAGAATAGACCATGTCCTGGGTTACAAAACAGGTCTCAACCGATACCAAAAGACAGATTATTCCCTGCATGTTCTCAGACCACAATGCTTCGAAACTGGAACTCAATCACAAGGAATAATTTGGAAGAAACTCAAACACTTGGAAACTAAGAACCATCCTGCTTAAGAATGATTCCATAAACCAGGGAATTAAAGATGAGCTTAAGCAATTTATGGAGACCAATGAGAATGAAAATACATCAGTCCAAAACCTATGGGACACTGCAAAGGCAGTCCTAAGGGGAAAATACATAGCCATTTAAGCCTCACTCAAAAAAAATAGAAAAATCTAGAATGCAGTTTTTATATTCTCACCTCAAGAAGCCAGAGCTCGAACAGAAGAACAGGCCTAATCCACACACGAGGAAGCAGTTGACCAAGATTAGAGCAGAGATCAATGAATTAGAAACCAGGAGCACAGTAGAGCAGATCAACAAAACTAGAAGCTGGTTCTTTGGAAGAATAAATCAGATCAATAAGCCACTGGCCATACTTATCCAAAAGAATAGAGAAAGGACCCAAATTAATAAAATTATGAATGAAAGGGGAGAGATCATGACCAACACCAAAGAAATAGGAAGGATCATTAGAAACTATTATCAACAACTATATGCCAATAAATTAAACAACCTGGAGGAAATGGATGCCTTTCTGGAAACCTATAAACTACCAAGTCTGAAACAGGAAGAAATTGATTATCTAAACAGAATGATTAATTATGAAGAGATTGAAGCAGTGATCAAAAACCTCCCCAAAAACAAGAGTCCAGGGCCTGACAGATTCCCCGGGGAATTCTACCAAACATTCAAAGAAGAAATAGTACCTATTCTCCTGAAGCTGTTTCAAAAAATAGAAACAGAAGGAAAACTCCCAAACTCATTCTATGAGGCCAATATTACCTTGATCCCCAAACCAGGCAAAGACCCCATTAAAAAGGAGAATTACAGACCAATATCCCTGTTGAATATGGATGCCAAAATTCTCAAAAAGATCCTAGCTAATAGGATGCAATAGTACACTAAAAGGATTATACATCATGACCAAGTGTGATTCATCCCTGGGATGCAAGGGTGGTTCAACATTCACAAATCGATCAGTGTGATAGATCATATCAACAAGAAAAGAGTCAAGAACCATATGATCCTCTCAATTGATGAAGAAAAAGCATTTGACAGAATACAGCATCCTTTCCTGATTAAAACCCTTCAGAGTGTAGAGATAGAGGGTATATTCCTCAATCTCATAAAAACCATCTATGAAAAGCCTACAGTGAATACCATTCTCAATGGGGAAAAGCTGAAAGCCTTTCCCTTAAGATGAGGAACACGACAAGGATGCCCATTCTCGCCATTATTATTCAACATAGTACTAGAAGTCCTTGCAACAGTAATCAGACAACAAAAAGGGAACAAATGTATTCAAATCGGGAAAGAAAAAGTCAAACTCTCTCTCTTCACAGATGTTATGATACTCTACATGGAAAACCCAAAAGACTCCACCCGGAAATTACCAGAATTCATAGAACAATTCAGTAATGTGGCAGGACACAAAATCAATGCTCAGAAATCAGTTGCATTTCTATACATGAACAATGAGGCTGAAGAAAGAGAAACTAGGGAATCGATTCCATTTACAATAACACCAAATATCATACAATATCTCAGAATTAACTTAACCAGAGAGGTAAAGGATCTATATTCTTGAAACTACAAATCACTCTTGAAAGACATTGTTGAAGACACAAAAAGATGGAAAAACATTCCATGCTCATGGAGCAGAAGAATAAACATAGTTAAAATGTCTATGCTACCCAGAGCAATCTACACTTTCAATGCCATCCTGATCAAAATATCAATGACATTTTTCAAAGAGCTGGAACAAATATCCCTTAAATTTGTTTGGATCCAGAAAAGGCCCCGAGTCGCCAAGGAATTGTTGAAAAGGAAAAACAAAGCTGGGGGAATCATGTTGCCTGATTTCAAGCTATACTACATAGCTATGATCACAAGAAAGCATGGTACTGGCACAGAAACAGACACATATACCAATGGAACAGAATAGAGAACCTAGAAATGGACCCTCGGCTCTTTGGGCAACTAATCTTTGATAAAGCAGGAAAAAACATCCGGTGGAAAAAAAGACAGTCTCTTCAATTAATGGTGCTGGGAAAATTGGACAGCTATATGCAAAAGAATGAAACTTGACCACTCTCTTACACCATACACAAAGACAAACTCCAAATGGATGAAAGATATCAATGTGAGACAGGAATCCATCAAAATCATAGAGGAGAATGTAGGTTGCAACCTCTTTGACATCAGCCACAGCAACTTCTTTCATGACACATCTCCAAAGGCAAGAGAAACAAATGAAAAACTTGTGGGACTTCATCAAGATGAAAAGCTTCTGCACAGCCAAGGAAACAGTCAAAAAAACTAAGAGGGAGCCCACCAAATGGGAGAAGGTATTTGCAAATGACACTATAGATAAAAGACTGGTATCAAATCTCTATAAAGAACTTCTTAAACTCAATGCATGACAAACAAATAATCAAATGAAAAAATGGGCAGAAGATATGAACAGACACTTTTCCAATGAAGACATACAAATGGCTAACAGACACATGAAAAAATGTTCAAAATCATTAGCCATCAGGGAAATTCAAATCAAAACCACACTGAGATACCANGAGATACCACCTTATACCAATTAGAATGGCAAAAATTGACAAGGCAAGAAACAACAAATGTTGGAGAGGATGTGGAGAAACGAGAACCCTGTTACACTGTTGGTGGAAATGCAATTTGGTACAGCCACCCTGAAAAACAGTATGGAGGTCCCTTAAAAAGTTAAAAATAGAGCTACACTATGACCCAGCAATTGCGCTACTGGGTATTTACACCAAGGATAAGGATGTAGTGAAGAGAAGGGCCATATGCAGCCCAATGTTCATAGCAGCATTGTCCACAATAGCTAAATTGTGGAAGGAGCCGAGATGCCCTTCAATAGACAAATGGATAAAGAAGATGTGGTCCATGTATACAATGGAATATTACTCAGCCATCAGAAAGAACGATTACCCAACATTTGCAGCAACATGGACGGGACTGGAGGAGATTATGCTAAATGAAATAAGGCAAGCAGAGAAAGACAATTATCATATGCTTTCACTCATTTATGGAACATAAGAAATAGCTGGGAGATTTGTAGGTGAAGGAATGGAAGAATGAAGGGGGGTAAACAGAAGGGGGAATGAACCAGGAGAGACTATGTACTCTGGGAAACAAACTGAGGGCTTCAGAGAGGAGGGCGGATGGGGGATTGGGATAGGCCAGTGATGGGTTATTAAGGAGGGCACATATTGCATGGAGCACTGGGTGTTATACGCAAACAATGAATCATGGAACACTACATCAAAAAGTAAGGATGTAGTGTATGGTGACTAACATATCATAATAAACAATTTAAAAAAATAATAAAAGTGAGCTGATGGAGAAACATTGATCATGCAAATGGATGTCCAAAGAAGTGGATGTAAATAGAAAGCTGGAGTAGGAATACGTATATGGGACAAATTAGATTTTAAAACAAATACAGTAAAAGGAGACAAAGATAGGCATTATATAATCATGAAGGGGACAATCCAACAAGAAGATATAACAATTGTAAATATTTATGCACCCAACATGGGAACAATCAGATATATACAAAAATTAATAAGAAACATAGAGGGACTCATTGATAATAATACAATAACAGTAGGGGACTTTAACACCTCACTCACATCAGTGGACAGATCTTCCAAACAGAAAATCAACAAGGAAACAATGGCTTTGAATGATACTCTGGACCAGATGGACTTAGTAGATACATTCAGAACATTTCATCATAAAGCACCATAGTACACATTCTTTTCAAGTGCACATCGGATATGCAATAGAATAGATCACATACTAGGTCAGAAATCAGCCCACAACAGGGGCACCTGGGTGGCAGAGTGGTTAAGCGTCTGCCTTCGGCTCAGGGCGTGATCCCGGCATTATGGGATCGAGCCCCACATCAGGCTCCTCCGCTAGGAGCCTGCTTCTTCCTCTCCCACTCCCCTGCTTGTGTTCCCTGTCTCGCTGGCTGTCTCTATCTCTGTCGAATAAATAAATAAAATCTTAAAAAAAAAGAAATCAGCCCACAACAAATAAAGAAAAAGATTGAAATCATACCATGCACCTTTCTGACTGCAACGTTGTGACTCAAGATGTCAAGCTCAAGAAAAAATTTGGAAAGACCACAAATATATGAAGGTTAAACAACATTCTCCTAAAGAATGAATGGGTCAGCCAGGATATCAAAGAATAAATAAAAAATACATAGAAACAAATGAGCATGAAAACATGATAGTCCAAAACCTTTTATATACAGCAAAAGGGGTCCTAAGAGGGAAATATATAGCAACACAGGTCTACCTCAAAGCAGGTAAAAATCTCAAATAAACAACCTAACCTTACACATAAGTAGCTAGAAAAAGAACAACAAATGAAGGATAAAGCCAGCAGAAGAAGGGAAATAATAAAAAAATAGATCTGAAATAAATGCTATAGAAACTAAAACAACAACAACAACAACAACAACAAAACAGTAGAACAGATCATTGAACCTAGAGCTGGTTCTCTGAAGTAATTAATAAAATTGATAAACCTCTAGCCAGACTTATCAAGAAGAAAAGAGAAAGCACCCAAATACATAAAATCACAAACGAGAGGGGAGAAATAACAACAACCACCAAAGAAATACAAACAATTATGAGAGAACATTATGAAAAATTACACATTGGACAATCTGAAAGAGATGGATAAATTCTTAGAAACTGAAACAGGAAGAAATAAAAAACTTGAACAGACAGATAACCAGCAAAGAAATTGAATTAGTAATAAAAAATCTCCCAACAAACAAAAGTCCAGGGCCAGATGGGTTCACAGGGGAATTCTGCCAAACATTTAAAGAAGAGTTAATAACTATCCTTTGAAAACTATTCTAAAAATTCCAGAGGAAGAGAAACTTCCAAAATCATTCTATGAGGCCAGCATTACCCTGATTCCAAAACCAGATAAGGACAACACAAAAAAAAGAGAACTATAGGCCAATATCTCTGACAAACATAGGTGCAAAAATCCTCAATAAAATATTAACAAACTGAATTCAACAATACGTCAAAAAAAGCATTCACCACGATCAAGTGGGATTTATTCCTGGGTTGCAAGGGTGATTCAATATTTGCAAACCAATCAACATGATGTACCACATTAATAGAAGAAAGGAGAAGAACATAAGATCATTTCAATATATGCAGAAAAAACTTTTGACAAACTACAACATCCATTCATGATAAAAACCCTCCCCAAAGTAGGAATAGAGGGAACATCCTCAACATCATAAAGGACATCTATGAAAAACCCATAGCAAATACCATCCTCAATGGGGAAAAACTGAGAGATTATCCTCTAAGGTCAGGAACAAGACAGGGATGTCCACTCCCACCACTCTTATTTAACGTAGTACTGGAAGTCCTAGACTCAGTGATCAGACAACTAAAGGAAATAAAAGGCATCAGTAAGGAAGATCAAACTTTCACTATTGCAGATGACACGATACTCCATAACAGATAACTCAAAAGACTCCACCAAAAAATTGCTAGAACTGATACACGAACTCAGTAAAGCTGCAGGATACAAAATCAACATACAGAAATCTGTTGCATTTCTATACACCAATAATGAAGCAGCAGGAAGAGAAATCAAGGAATTGATCCCATCTACAATTACAGCAAAAACCATAAGGTACCTAGGAATAAACCTAACCAAAGAGGTAAATGATCTGTACTCTGAAAACTATAGAACACTGAGGAAAGAAATCGAAGATGACACAAAGAAACAGAAAGACATTCCATGCTCATGGATTGGAAGAATACTGTTACAATGTCTATACTACCAAAAACAATCTACACATTTATTTCAATCCCTATCAAAATACCAACAGCATTTCTCACAGAGGTAGAACAAACAATCCCAAAATTTGTATGGAACCACAAAAGACCCCAAATAGCCAAAGCAATCTTGAAAAAGAAAAGCAAAAACTGGAGGCACCCATATTCCAGACTTCAAGTTATATTACAAAGCTGTAGTGATCAAGACAGTATGGTACTGGCACAAAAACAGACACATAGATCAATGAACAGAATTGAAAACCCAGAAATGAACCCACAACTGTATGGTCAACTAATCTTCAACACACCAGGAAAGAATATCTGATGGAAAAAAAGACACTGTCTTCAACAAATGGTGCAGGGAAAACTGGACAGCAACATGCAAAGAATGAAACTGGACCCTTTACTAACACCATACACAAAAGTACACTCAAAAGGGATTAAAGACCTATGTGTGAGACCTTAAGTCATCAAAAGCTTAGAGAACACAGGTGATAACCTCTTTGACATCAGCCATAGCAACATCTTTCTAGATATGTCTCCTGAGGCAAGAGAAACAAAAGCAAAAATAAACTATTGGGACTTCATCAAAATAAAAGCTTTTGCACAGAAAGGAAAAGATCAACAAAACTAAAAGGCAACCTATAGAAGGAGAGAAGATATTTGCAAATGACATATCTGATAAAGGGTTAGTATCCAAAATATATCAACACCCCCAAAATGAATAATCCAATTAAAAATGGGCAGAACACATGAATGGACATTTTTCCGAAGAAGCCATACAGATAGTCAATAGACACATGAAAAGATGCTCAACATCACTGATTATCAGGGAAATACAAAGCGAAACCACATGAGATACCACCTCACACTTGTCAGAATGCCTAAAATAAAAAAACTCAAGAAACAGCAGGTGTTGGTGAGGATGTGGTGAAAAAGGAACACTCTTGCACTGATGGTGAGAAGGCAAACTGATGAAGCCTCTCTGGAAAACAGTATGGAGGTTCCTCAAAAAGTTAAAAATAGGATGACCCTATGATCCAACAAGTGCACTACTAGGTATTTACCCAAAGGATATAAAAATACTTATCCGAATGGATACATGCACCCCTATGTTTATAGCAGCATTATCTAGAATAACCAAATTATAGAAACAGTCCTAATGTCCACCAACTGATGAATGGATGAAGAAGAGGTGGTATATTTATACAATGGAATATTACTTAGCCATTAAAAAAGAATGAAATCTTGCCATTTACAATGATGTGGGTGGAGGTAGAGAGTATTATGCTAACTGACATAAGTCAGTCAGAGAAAGACCAATATTCATATGTGGAATTAAAGAAACAAAACAAATGAACAAAGAGAAAAAAAGAGAGACAAACCAAGAAACAGACTCTTAACTTTAGAGAAGAAACAGATGATTTCCAGAATGGAAGTGGATGGGGGGATGAGTTAAATAGGTGATGGGGAGTATACTTGCTGTGATAAGCACTGGGTGTTGTATGGAAGTGTTGAATCAGTATATTGTACACCTGAAACTAATATTACACTGTATGTTAACTAACTGAAATTTAAATTAAAACTTAAAAGAAAACAATATTGGCAAGAATACAGAGAAATTAAACCTCTTATATAGTGTTAAGAATTTAAAATGGTGCAACCACTTTGGAAAAGAGTTTTGCCATTCCTCATAAAGTTAAACATAAAGTTACCATATGGGCTAGCAATTCCACTTCTAGGCATATATGCAAGAGAAATGAAAACACGTCTACACAAAAACTTGTACATGCATGTCCACTGAAGCATTATTTATAATAGCCATAATGTGGAAACAATACAAATATTAACAACTGAGAAGTGGATAAATGAAAAGTTGCATATTTATGTAATGGAATAATATTCAAGAATAAAAAGAAATGAAGTGCTTGCTGCATGTTATATCATAGATGAACATTGAAAACATTATGATGATTGAAAGAAGTATGTCATAAAGGACCACATACAATTCCATTTATATGAAATTTCCAAAATAAACAAATCTATAAAGACAGAAAATAAACTGGTGGCTGCCAGCAGCAGGCAGAGGGAAAAACTGGGAGGGAACTGGGCAATAACTGCTAATGGATATGGGATTTCTTTTGGGGTGATGAAAATTTCTAAAATTGTGGTGATGGCTACACAATTCTGTGAATATGCTAAAAAAAAGCATTGAATGGTACCCTTTACATGGGTGAATTGTATGGTATGTGAATTATATTTCAAGAAAGCTGGTATTTAAAACTTTAGTTTTCTCATGTATAGCTTGATATCAGGGAAGAAATGTAAATCCCACTGCCATTTTTGTCTTTGGTTATTGACTATTTGGCAAGTATTCCTTTTACTTTAGGAAAATATTGAATTTTATTTAAAGGTACTGTACAATAAATCTTTTCAAAACTCTTAAGCAACTCAGTCAATAAGTATTGGCAAAGACCAGACAATCATTGTCTTCTATTTCTGTCAACAGTTCCATAAACTGGCAATGATTCATAGCATTTGCATGTGTACCAAACAATTTTAATAACTGTATCCATGACACTTTTCTTAGGTTTGCTTTAGAAAACTGAGCACAAATATTTTCAATGTGTATTATACAGTGGAACAAAGCAACAAGGGAAATATCAGTCTTTTGTTTAAAAATTCAATAAATCTGTATTTTCTAAACTAACATAGCTGAAGCATCATGTTATGATAAAAACGAATTTTTTAAATATCTAGTTGAAATTCTTCTTTGACAGATGTAAAATATTAAAAAATATCTACACCATAAATTTGATTTTTAGGCTGCTAAATGATATAATTTCTTTATAAATTTGTAAGTCCTTTGAGACAAAACGTACTCAAAGTATTGGGTAGTGTCACTTACCTTGCATAACTCATCTAAAGCTACAGAAACGTATATGCAATTTTTCAAATTTTGAATCAATTGATCTTTGAAATTGTTTGAAAGTACTTGTATGCCGCAGGTAATTGTTTGGTGGCATACTTGACACTCTTTCACTTTTTGTAAAATATCATTTGAAGTCTTTCCCTTATAACTTTCTTTTTTTGAGGGGTGAGGAGAGGAGCAGAGGGAGAGAGAGAATCTTAAGCAGGCTCCATGGCCAGCACGGAGCCCAACATGGGGCTTGATCTCATGACCCTGAGATCATGGGAAATCAAGAGTCAGACACTTAACTGACTGAGAAACCCACGTGCCTCTCCTTATAATTTTCTAACACAATTTCTACAACTAGAATGATAGGTCTTTTACTGTTTCTCTATCTAAGTATGGTTTTCTTTTTTTGTGCGGAATCTAAGCCACTCATTTTGTAGCTAGCCAAAGTAATAATTATTTTCTAAAAATTTGTTGGACATTTCATTCAGATTTCAAGTGACTGATTTCATTGTTTTTTTTGATTATTGATATAAAACTTCTTATCAAATTCACTATGTATCTACTGAAAATGACTCTTAATATTTTCTATTTAATTTTTTTCTAAAGTGTTTTACACACAAATAACTATTTCATTTTGTTCTACTGTTGCAAATTACAATTGCCATTCATTGTGAAATTTGTGGCATACCTTCTTTCAATTTGTTTCTTTCCTGTTCTGGTCATAGTAGTAGTTTCTACATCTGCTCTTAATTCTGTATCAGTTGTATGCCTTCATTTTAAATGAAAAAAATTTTGTCCATAATGTTTTTTTGAAACTAGAAGAGTAATTTCATTATATTATAATTAAAATAAATATTTCAATTTATTTTTTTTAAAGATTTTATTTATTTATGTGACAGAGATAGCCAGCCAGCGAGAGAGGGAACACAGCAGGGGAGTGGGAGAGGAAGAAGCAGGCTCCCAGCAGAGGAGCCCGATGTGGGACTCAATCCCGGAGTGCCAGGATCACGCCCTGAGCCGAGGGCAGACGCTTAACGACTGTGCTACCCAGGCGCCCCAAATATTTCAATTTAATACCAATTACGATTTTCATAAGTATTACTGTAACTTGTGGTGTCTGCATAAAATATTCAAATAAACATCACCATGATACATTGGTGTGTTCAAATTGTATCAGTCCATTGATGCTGACTAGATCAGTGATACGTTAATGTGTAAAACTAGAAATGAGACTCATACACACTGTTTGCCCTACATAACAATAATAATAGCTTATATGAAGCAATGTTAAAATGAAACAGAGTACTTTCCTTATTCTATCTCATGACATTATCATTCCTCATCTTTACTTGGGATACTCTTGTTTCATCTGTTAACCCTCAACCTGTGTATGACTTCCTATAGGATACTTTCTCTGTTTTTTCCACTGGGCTGCACCAATCAAACTGTTTAAATATTAGAAGAATAGCAAGGGTTCCAGCTTGAGTCTTAGAACTTTGTACATAAGCTTGATCATAACTTCCCATATGGCGAAGAGGCCCTTTTTGTGAGCCAGAGCACACTGACAAAAGAAAGAGGAAGGCCCAATAAGTGTATTTTAATAAGTATGCCTTAGAAATTCCAAAGGCAGGGGAATTTTGAGTACAGCATGGTATTTGTCATTCAAATTGGTCCCTTGTACTAGTATAGGTTCATAGGGAGAAGAGGGATCATATGGCAATTAAAAAATAGAATCCTTAAATATCTGTAAGATACTTGAAAACTCAGGATTAAACTCAACAGAATGTTACCCAGAAAGGATGTACTATTGAGCACCTCTCATAAATACTGCACTCCACCAGACCAGGACACAGTGGTTCTTGGTGAGAGTGCATATCTTCACAAATACACGTGAGATACTAAATGGGGACTTCCAGAGATTGTCAAGGCATACTTCTAAAAAGTCTGAGGTTTTCCACAATGAGCTACTGCCTCACACCAGTCAAAATGGCTAAAATTAACAAGTCAGGAAACAACAAATGTTGGCAAGGATGCAGAGAAAGGTGAACTCTCTTACACTGTTGGTGGGAATGCAAATTGGCGCAGCCACTCTGGAAAACAGTATGCAAGTTCCTCAAAAAGTTAAAAATAGAGCTACCCTATGACCCAGCAATTGCATTACTAGGTATTTACCCAAAAGATACAAGCATAGTGATCTAAAGGGTACCTGCACCCCAATGTTTATAGCAGCAATGTCCACAATAGCCAAACTATGGAAAGAGCCCAAATGTCCATCGACAGATGAATGGATAAAGAAGATGTGGTATATAGATATTACTCAGCCATCAAAAAAAAAAAAAAAGAAATCTTACCATTTGCAATTACGTGGATGGAACTAAAGGGTATTATGCTAAGCAAAATAAGTTTGTAAGAGAAAGACAGTTATCATATGATTTCACTCATGTGGCATTTAAGAAACAAAACAAAGGATCATAGGGGAAGGGAGGGAAAAATAAAATAAAGTGAAATCAGAGAGGAAGATGAACCATAAGAGACTCTTAACTATAGGAAACAAACTGAGGGTTTCTGGCCAGGATTGGGGGAATGCGGTAACTGGGTGATGGGCATTAAGGAGGGCACATGATGTAATGAGCACTGGATGTTATATGCAACTGAAGAATAACTGAACTCTACCTCTGAAACTAACGATACACTATATGTTAATTAATTGAATTTAAATTAAGAAAACTAAAGATAAAAAAATAAAGCAAATGCCAGTTACGTTGCAAAAAAAGTCTGGGGTTTTCACTGAGTATGTGGGGTAAGATCCAGTGGAATCTGTACCATTGTTAATATGGCTCCCTTTGAACACTGGCTTCACTCTTTAATAACAGATTTTCAATATATGTGTTTGATCAGACATAGGGATACCTAAGCTCTCAACTACTTATATCTATTTTCTCTACTTGACTCTTAGCTCTTTAAAGATAGGGATTATTTTTTTCTCTTTTTTTTAAATTAATTTTGGTATCTTTAGTGTCCAATACTGTGTCAGGAATACAGCAGGTATACAATAAATGGTTAATTGAATGAGCAAATGAGCACATTTTAATTGGCACCGTTTGAGTGAATGTCCAGTCTTACTGTTTAATCCAGAGAAGCTACTTTAATGGTGGGCATTTCATGCTATGCAGGAAGGGAGATTACTGACATGACACACCAAGGGAGTGATATACATTTCCACAGGACAGATTTGCCTCACTCCAGAAAGAATATTGTCTAGATCCGTAAGTCTTCTTCTACACATAAAGAGCTATCTCTGACTCTTAATGAACAAACGGAAGATGGCCCTTGTGTGTATTTTATACACCAAGGCTCTGTTATCTGTACCAAAGATGCTTTGTTTTAAAGAAAAAGGACTCTATCTGCTTTTAATTTTTAAATAAATTTATAAATTTTGTAGTCCTCCTAGTATGCAAGAGCTTTAGAAAAGACCAAAAGCAATAAAAACAAAAGTTTTATTTTTCATTTCATAAAAACTACAACAGGGGACAGCCAAAATGCCTGTATACTTTCTTACCCTACCTATGAATGTGTTTGAATCACAATCTCTGAAAAGTGACTCAGTAACAACCTCAATTTCAAGCAGAATTCATCTCTGTGCTTTGCATTGAGGTTGGAAGAGAGCCTCATTCACAGGAATGAGCTTGATGATAGGATTGAAAAAAGTATTTCCACAGGAACCCAGTCTGGTTCTACCAATTTGAATCCCAGGTCTTGACAGCTGCCAGGTGGTAACAGCTGTGACTTCCTCCTGACAATAAAAATGGAGAATTTCCAAAAAAACTGCTTTGGATTATGAAGCAGACTCATTTTCCACTGCTTCTGTCATTGAGGGATTCCAAATTCTCTGTGGGTGTTAGAGCTTCTGTCTCCTAATGGTAGAGGAGAGAATGTTTTGTCTTGTCAGAATTAGCTTTTGTGGGAGTTTTCAAATACTCATCTCTGAATTGGTTAGGAAGACAAAACTTCTCACCCACTGCACGTGCTCAGAACTCTTGTGTTATCTGGGTTTAATTTATGGCTCCTTAGAATTCTTAGCTGGACTGTTTCTTTCAGATGACATTGTTCTGCCAGAACGTCACCTACACAATTTAAGTAACATTTTTTGTCTTTTTATGTGCTTCATTCATTCATTCATTCATTCATCCATTTACCCACTAGATGGTTATTAATACCTACCATGTGCAAAGTGCAGCAGGATCTCAAGACGTATTAGATACAATCCTTACCTTCTAGTACTTTGAAACCCAGTGGCATATGTCTATATGCACAATACGCATTCCAGAAAAATGAATGAGAAATATTTACAAGGAAGTTGCTATGAAAATGCCAAGCAGGGAGGAATTACTTCTCATTAGGAAAACAGAAAAGCTTTGTGTAAAAAGTCTCATTTAAAAGGTGGAGGAATTTCAGTCAGATAGAAT
Source organism: Ailuropoda melanoleuca (assembly GCF_002007445.2). NCBI lineage: Eukaryota > Metazoa > Chordata > Mammalia > Carnivora > Ursidae > Ailuropoda > Ailuropoda melanoleuca. Next base: position 17,103,589 of record NC_048238.1, read on the forward strand.
GGCATGAGACATTGTTCGGGGAGGAATATGTAATGACTGGTTTGATTGATATTTAGATTTAATGCTATGCTGGAGCTGACTGGTACTGTCAATAAGATCATACTCTGTGCATTTCTTCACCATTTCATGTTCTGTGATGTCATGTTGGTATCTTAAAATCAACCATAATGGGAATATTTACACCATGGAAATTGGCAGATCAGGGTTCTTTTTGTTTGTTTTGTTCCTGTTTTTTTTTTTGAAAGCTGGTCTATCAGCACACTACTGGGTATATTGTGTTATTATTCTTATTACTTCAACTCTCCCTAAATCTATGCCCTTTGCCTTGAAATCTTGAAGTTCTTCCCACTAGAGGTAGGTGATATTTTACTGCTTTGATGATCTTGAGTTTGGTCAGATAAGCTGCTATGACCAATGGAATGTCAGCAGATGTAACATGATCAAAAGCTCAAAATGCAGTTGTGTACTTAGACTTGTGCTTCTGCATCCCTTTCTTTCAACATGAGAAGGATATTTTCTGGGCAACTTGATGTTTCTGTAACAATGAGACATAAATGGAGTAGAGGTGATCTGAACCAATAGTGGGGAGCCGGCAGAAACTATCTAAGATCAGCAGAGCCCAGATGACCTATAGACATGTGAGCCAGAAGTAAATGCTTATGGTTGTATGCAACTGAGATTTTGTACCAGTCATTTATGGAGCAATTGCTAATGAGTTGTGTTAGATTTGTATTACTGTTATAATAAGTTGTTACAATTTTAGTAGTTTAAAACAATACAAATTTACTCTTATATAATTATGGAGATCAGAAGTCCAAGATGAACCTTACAGCGCTAAAACAAGATGTCAGTAGGGCTGGTTTCTTCTAGAGGCTCCAGGGAAGAATCTATTAATTGCTTCTTCCAGTTTCTAGAGACTGTTGGCATTCCTTGATTCATGGCTGCATCACTCCAATCTGTGATTCTGTTGTCACATTGCCTTATCCTGCCCCTGACTTCCTGTTTCCCTTTTATAAGGATCCTTGTGATTACACTGGACCCACCTGGATAATCCATGATTATCTTCACATCTCAAGATCCTTAACGTAATCATACTGCAAAGTCCCTTTCATTATGTAAGGTAACATATTTATGCATTCTGGGGATTATGATGTAGACATCTTTAGGGATCATTATTCAGCCTACCACATGAATATAATTGGAGAATAAAGTGTACATTTGGAATGGTAGAAAAATGCTGGAGAAATAAATTGGAGTTAGCTGGGAGGTACTTTGAATACACACTTTGTGGAGTCCATGATGATTTTATCAAAGAGATGGATATACTCAGTGCCATGCTTGCAGAAAATTAATTTGGTGGACTTGAGCAGGATGAATTGAATTAGGGGAGCAACTAGAGGCAGGGAGGCTAGTAAGAACATTAGTCCATGAGGACATTAATGAGGATCTGAACCATGGGCATGGCAGTAGAAAAGGAAGGAAGGGATGCTTATTTTAGAAACTGAATAATAAATCTAGAATTTTAAGCTTGGGTGACTGCTGATTACCTGTAGTAGAAATAGGATAGGGGCTAGGATGGCTAGGAGTTGGGAGCAACATGAGGATTAGAATACATGGATTTTTTTTTTCATGTTGACTTAAGGTGCTTCTAGGATATACATTTCCCTTAAGACTATACACTACTTCAGTTTGGTGACCAGTCTTATTAATTTTTGTGCCCTCAGTGTCTAACAAAGTATTTGATATTTGTTAGGTTCTCAATACATGTTTACTGAAGGATGGGAGAAGGCCAAGGGGGAAGAGATGAGGAAAGAAAGAGTGTTGAATGTCAGTTCTCCCACTCCTCACTCTGGCTGAGCCAACTCAATGGGTGGTTTTCAGGGCAGGCAGGGGAGCAGTCTGAAAAGCAGGTTCTCCACTTGCTCTGATGCCAGTCTGGGAAAATTCTCTTTCGTCTTTTTTTTCCCCCAGACCAAGATTCCTTATAGGCAGCTAGGCCAAAGAATAAAACATATGAATATGCATTCAGATAATACTTTATCTACACTAACTTTAGCAACACAGAAGTAGAAATAGCAGGAACGTACTGATCCCAGGAGATAAAGTGTGTAGGTCCAAGATTATGTGCTTAATCCCAATTTTTCTCTTGTGATTTATCTCATTCTTTGTCTGAGGTACACACCCCACCCAAACTCCTTCAAGACCACCAATGGATTTACCTCTAATTATCTTGTTATTTGAATATTTCAAAAGTCAATATGATGGCACTATTGAAAGGTAGGTGGCTCCAATGCCAGGGTATCTGGGGTTGGTACATATATAGTTTCAGCTTCCACTGGGACCTCACTTTACTTGGTTAAACTCCCACTCTGTTTTTCTTCCTTTGGTTTGTCTGTCTTCAACAATTCACTCACCAAAACACATTCCCTCCTAAATGTACTTTTTAATCTCATTTTATTCCTAACATTAATGTCTTCCCCTTCTTCAAAATGAGAGGCCCCCATAGTTCTATACTCTGACCAGCAGTGCTACTGATGCAATAGGATGAAAGACCCAGGATAGTTTAGCAGTCTAGACGATAAGAAACAATGTCAATGTCAACAATGCCAAATGTTGTGGGTAAATGTCAATAAGAATGATGACTGAAAAAAAGACCAAAAGATCTTGTTAGTGGCTAGAAAAGCCAGCCATTCATTGTGACCTTTATGAGTGCAGTTTCAGTGGAGGTAGGGATTAAAAATTGACTGAGAGAGAAGTGGAAGCCAAGGGGAGAAGATATTCTTCTGAGATGTTTGGTGTTCAAAAATAAATGAGTCAGGATAGTAACTTAAGGTTATAATAAGACAGCTCAAAGATTTTCTCAGGACAGTTAAAACCATGTTTTAAAAATATTAGCCAATTATGTAACTGAAAACTTTGACTCATTTGATAACCACAGAATAAGGGGGAACTGATTGAGTCTCAAGATGAAGTAATTTGGGTCACTAATATTTTGTGTATTATTTCCTATGAAATACAGATATCAGAACATTTTAAACCAAATGTGGTTATTGTTTATTTCCTATGTAAAAGAAGTTCTGAATTAAAACATTTCCAACTCTTAAACTTTACAGAACTCCATGTCTGGTCAACAATGAAGGACTGAGGTAACACAAATATATTTATTTGAACACGCATAACAGATGTAATTCCTTTTCAAAAGTTTTAAACAAAATCAAGTACAAATTAATCTTGCCATTTTTTGTTGGCTTTATACTTGAAGAAAACACAAATAAATGCCATGTTTATTATTTTTTACTGTTTCAAAGAAACTTGATTCCTCTAATTTAAATCTGAGTGAAGATTAAATGGGAATGCAACCTAAGATTGAATTTGTGAGGTTTTCATCAAATTAGCTGTATTCTATCACAGAAAAGTCTCTTATTACAGTATAATGGCCAAAAGAAGTTATAGTTGGCTTCACATTAAGAGAGAAAAACACTGATTAAACATTCATATTAAAAGAAATTGAACACAAATATTAAAAGAGATGAATATTTTCTGGAATATGCTAATTAAATAAACCATTATTTCTTCTCACACTATTAGCTTGTTAGAAACTTCATGAGACATGAAGCTCAACAAAACTTTAGGATTATGCAATGTGGTGAAAAGAGTAGGGCCTGGACATCAGGAAGCTAAGCTCTTATCCTGACTCTGTCATGCAATTTTGGGCAAGTGACTTTTCTGAAATTCACTTCCTAAGTTTTCAAAATATGAGAATAGGAGTAGCTAATCTCTAGATTTCATCTGAAGACTAAGTCTTTAACTTTGAATTATTTGTTTGTTACCTGGTAAAGACAAACTGTTATGAAGCATTACCATCTTTCTTTTCCTTCAGAACTCTTGGTAGAAAGAGTGAAATATCAGGCTGATATAATGCAGCTGAACACAAAAATGGAGCCATTATAGAAATATCAATAATAATTAGAATTTCTGCTTATACGTGCACTCTTATGTCCACATCAAATGAGAATAAGGATTATAATTTTGGATAGGATAGCATTTCTATTTTTATTAAAATCAATAAAAGGAACTTGAATTTGAGAGCTGTTTTAAACACGGTTTACTTTGATCAGCCTCAGACATAAGTAAAATCAACAACAACAACAACAAAGATAGGCTAGCTAAGAGAAGTTCATATTCCGACTTCATTTATCCACAAGGAAAATCAGTGTGCTTTGGACACATTCCTTTGAAGGGATTCCCCACCTCCCACCCCCCAATTTGGTTGTTTCGGTTGAGACAGAACCTGATGGCATTTGACAGTGGTGCAGAAAGAGAGAAAATGATTAATTTGGAAGGGAAACTACTTTGGGGTAGTTCCTTATTTTCTGCATTTATTTAAAAAACTCCTAAAGAGGAATAAATCAGTCAGAGAAAGACAAATACCATATGATTTCACGCATATGCAGAATTTAAGTAATAAACGAAAAAAAGAGATGAACAAAAAAAATACTCTTAAATATAGAGAACAAAATGGTGGTTACCAGAGGTGGGGGTGGGGGGATGAGTGAAATAGATAAAAGGAATTAAGAGTACACTTATCTTGATGAGCACTGAGAAATGTAAAGAATTGTTGAATCATTATATTGTACACCTGAAAGTAATATAACACTGTATGTTAATTATACTTGAAAAACAAAACCTGAAAGACAAAACAATTAAATAATAACAATTTTGGAAAGTCACTAACGTACTCAACACACAACCCAAATGGATTTCTTCACATGACTTTTCTTATATCTAGAATACTTCTTTCCTTTACAAGCCAGATTCCTTCTTTGTCTTCCAAATCTTTCTCAAGATACCTTTCCTCTCTGAAATCACATTGCCAACTTTGAACATCATCTCCCTTCTTCTGTCGCTCACTCAGTTGTAGATCTTTCAAATATACATGCATTCTATAATTGTTCATATGTGTCCAGACAGCAAAAATTGGTTTGTATCTATGAGCCATGGTGGAGAACACTGGGGCTATGAAAAGTAGCCCCCAAAACTGGGATGGCAGGTTTACTGGGATGGCAGGTTTCTTAGACCCCTTCAAATTCCTCCGGAGGAGTCAAATGCCCATGGCAGCCATTTTTTTTTCCAAAGTGAAAAGGTGTTTTATTGGAGAAAGTATTTTTTAACAAAGGCTGTGACTCTTATCTATATGCAAACAAAGAAAAAGAAAAGAAGAAAAACTCTAATCTACAACCTGCACCATGTAAATATATTAACTCAAAGGCTCAGGGACATGAATATAAAGCGTAAATATCTAAAATTTCCAGAAGGAAGCAAAGACAATCTTTTGTTTGATCATTTTGTTTGATCATTTCTTTCATTTTTCATTCTTTATTTGGCCATTTCTTCTTCACTTCTCCTGACCTCATTAAGCATTTTCTGGGCTCTGGGTTGCTCCAGTGTCATCATCTATTCCTCAAATTCAATCAGTTCCAAGTTGTGTTGATTTTACTACTTGTGATCACTAGGTTCCTTCTCCTTACCATCTCCATTATTTTCACTCTGATCCAAAGCACCATCACCTGTATTATTGTTATAATGTCCTTACTTGTCCCCCTGCATTCACTATTGTTCTCTTATTTATTCTCTACATAACAGCTAGAGGGTTATTAAAAATAATCATAATAAAATAGAATTATATATTTCCCCACCCTTACTTTAAAATCATTCAATGATTTCTTATTGTTCTTAGGCTAGAGAATGAATCCTTTATAAGGCCTTACAAATTAGTCACCATCTGTCCCAGTTTACCCAATTCACTGTCTGTTTATGGCTGTTCTCCTGGTTTAATTATTCAGCATCCATTTCTCTTTCAAAAGTATGCTGATTGGCTGATAAGTCATGTGACCCTTGCCCACCACCCCTTCCTCACCCCATGCCACTTTCCCTCCCACTCACTGGGCTCCAACTTCACCAGCCTTCTCTCTCTGCCTTAGATTTTCCTTTTTTTTTTAATTTTTAAACTTTTTATTTTTTTTTACCTCAGAGCCCTGGCGCATGCCTCTCTGAAATGTGTTTTCCTCTTCCCTTTGCCAAGGTTACTTTTACTAATCCTTCAGATCTCATTTGATCTCATTTTAAATGTCAAGTCTTCCTATTGTATGTTTAGTACTTTGCTTCAAAGTATCTCCACCTTTGTAATCACGTATAAATGTGTGTCATTAGTCAAATAATGTCTGATATCCCTTTCCCTCCATAAGACAGCAGAGGAGGTATCTGTTTTGCTCTCATTAAATTTCTACTATCCCCCACAGAAACTGGCACAGAGTAGGCTACCAATATGTATTTATGGAGTGAATAAGCTGCTGAATATCCTCAGGGCACTCTGTAATAACACCTCCTACAATGGCTACATTAAGATTGAAATTAAACGACTGCAAATATGATTAATGTCTTATATGAGGTCTTTTTTGCTCATCAGAATGTAAACTTCAAGACAAGAGACCAATAGAGACTAGGAGTATGTGGAAGGCAGCACATCATAGAGTTCAAGTCCCAGCTCTAGCATTAACTATTTGTATGGCCATTGGCCAGCTGTCTAACTTCAGTCCCCATCTTTAAAAGGGGAATGACAAGGATATGTATCTAATAGGGTGTTGTGTGAATCTTACAAAGTAGAAGAGTGCCTGGTACATTGTCAGCACCATGTAAGAATTCATTCTTTTTGTTATTGAGCAGTGTATCTTTGGTATTTAGCACAGTATCCTGCTGTTGTGTGCATATGTTCAGTAAATATTTATTGAATTATTTCAGGGACTAAATTCTCTGCTGTCTGATGTGGCTATAGCCACTCCTGCATTTAATCACTCACTGAGCTGCACTAAGAGCAAGAACTGTCTCCCACTTAGGTTATATTTTTATTATGTCTTAAGATAGCTCTGCACTGTTCTCTGAGGGTTTTAGAATCACATCAGAGAATCAATTCTTTTGTCTTATTTACTATCCTTTAAGGTGTCCTTTGCTCGGAATCCTGGTCTGGTCTGGCCCTCAATGTGGGATCCAATCTAGAAGGCATTTTGAGGGGGGCGCCTGGTTGGCTCAGTTGTTAAGCACATGCCTTCAGCTCAGGGCGTGATCCCAGCGTTCTGGGATCGAGCCCTGCATCAGGCTCCTCCAATGGGAGCCTGCTTCTTCCTCTCCCACTCCCCCTGCTTGTGTTCCCTCTCTCACTGGTTGTCTCTCTCTCTCTGTCAGAAAAATTAAAATATTAAAAAAAATAGAAGGCATTTTGAAGATTAGCTGGCTAGGCGATATCCCATTTCTCCTTCCACCTGGCTAAATGTTCTTGGGCCAAGGACATTCCTCAACTCTTTTTATCATCTTTCCTTTTTTTTCTGGAAAACATTCAATCTGTGGTTTAAGGGATCATTCATGGTGCTTGGTACCTTTGCAGGAGGGGTGAGAACTGTCCACCAGACTACTTCTCAATCACTGTCCTGCCATGAGGATCTCCAGGCCCTCAGACAAAGATCTACAAGTGGCCCTCTCCACTGATACTTCACATATTAACACAACTACCTACATGATAATGATTATATGTCATAGGCCTATGATATTAACTATATATTCCAAATAAATATAGGTCTTAATATATATCATAATTATATTTATCTTTTATAGAGTAAGGCCAGTGTTAACTCTATGATTGCTCCCGCATATAACAAATACCAAACCCTGGTTTGCATGCAGCATGTTGTTTTGAATTGTGTGAAAGGAATATAATCTTACATTAAAAAACAAATTGTCATTGCCTCTTCCAGCCTAAGACTGTTAGAAATACAATCGTCCTTGGATATATTATATTTAGAGATCTTCTTCTTGGTATTGAATTTCCTCCATTGTTTACCCTGTGCCGCTGGGCCCCATTAGATTAAAAAAAGTATCTTTTCCGTAGAAGGGGTGCATCTTGGGAAGAAGCTGTAGCTACTAGTCATCCTTTGTTTCCTATTTGGGCTGTCCCTGACCCTGTTTCAGTTAGCAGGAATAACATATCACAGGTCAACCTTTAATGCTGGCCATGTGTGCAAGTGAGAAGTTTGTCTTGGTTTGGTTTTCCCCAGAGGCATACTATGAGACAAAAATTGAATGTATGTTAGGAAGGTATGAGAACACTGGGTAGGAATGGGGAGGTGATAGATGGAAGGGAAGACAGTCAATAAAAGGTACTTTTTTTAAAAAGGAGACAACTAAAGTTTATTCCCATTGGGAAATATTGGAAATGTGGTAAAACATGCATTGTAGCATAACCCACCCAAGGATCCAGGTATCCAAGACATTTGTACCTCCATACCCTTTAGCCATTTGTTGAAGGCTGTCCCTGGAGGAATATTGGTCCCAGGCACTGTTGTGTGTGCCTTGTGACAAACTTGGTTCTAGTAGCCCCAGGTCAGCCTTCTGGCAAAGATACGTGCACCGGCTATTGGAGGTCAGGCTGGTATGCAATGGATGTGGTAAGGAGATCAAAGAGCACATAGGAGGAACATTGACAGTATCTACTCTATTATCTACTAATGAACACATTACAGAGTGGATATATTGTGACTGTGGCAGAAAAACCTTCTTCTCAACATTGTTGTAAAACCAGTTTTTTTTTATTTCTAGCTTTTATTGTGTAGCTCTTATTGTGCCACTTTCCTCACTGCCACTTCTCTTTTATCCCTTTGTTCCACTCAATTCCACACAGCCTTTTTTTCCCTCCCCTACTGGCATACTCATCCTGCTTACACCACCTTTTTTCTCTACGTTTTTCCCAAATGGAAACCTCAAGTCTTCTGAGTCTTCTCTCAGAACAAACACCATTATCATGGGTGATAACATGATTATTATTGCAGTGATGATAACATTTGTTGACTGAATGCTCCACTGGTCACTGCTCCTGGCTGTCACAAAGATGGCTGAGGAACCACTAAGTCAGGATAATGAGTCATAAAAACTGAAGGGCTCTTTTCAGTCTGGTTTCCCTTATGCCTAGGCGGCTGTTGGCCCTGTGTAACTCTGCTCTGGATCTGTGCCATTCTGCCTCATCTATCTAGCATTGCCTGAAGGAAGATTGCCACTCATGTCAGATGAAACTGATGATGATTCTTGGCTAGGAAAGTAAGATTCCTGAACGACTAGATAGTAAGGCCCAAGTTCATATCTGACAATCCTTTATCCAGGCCTTCTGATCCTCACTCTATTTTCAGGACTATGACTCCTGTTAAAATACCCCTGGGTTTGATTTTTTTCATTTAGTCATGCTGTTGTAACTGTTTATTCAAGAATGCTGATCCTGTTTAGAAATTGCAGTCACAATGTTACCAGATGCACATACTAATACTCCACTAGGACCAGTCCTCATGTAAGTGGAATGCTATGATGTGATCTCAGGGATAGTGGGCTCACCACAAATATATAGTGCTTTCTTACTTCCCACTGTCTGACATTTCTTAACAAGAAATAAATCATTTTAGGGGGTTGTGGGGGAGAATCCAAATTGTAAAAGAATACTTCTGGGAGAAATAATTTGTTGTTGATTTGCCTATATTTTTATTTTTAGCAAATTAATAGATATACTTAATTTTAAAAAGCACAATTAGCACTAAAAATCTTGTAAGAAAATACAGCTATGGCTCCACTCCTTCCTACTACCCAAAAACCACTCCTCAGAGAAAACAACCTTCAATTATTTTAGCTATTTATTCTATTTACCTACATAATTATACACAAAATGTTTATACTGCAATTTGTTATTGATCTATTTAATACATTATTTATTGACTTCTTACAGTGAAAGATTAGAATTTTGTACACTTACACACACCCATGTCTCTCTCTTGATCTTTCCAATACAGTTGTATCGTAATTCTTGGTTAAATGAATATCCTGTGTCAAACACTATTATGATTATGTAGAACTGTTCACATTTGGGGCATATAGTATGCAATAATCCCATTTCCTTTATTGTACATCTTTTTCTCTAGATGATAATTGCCTTTTCTTTATGTTTGTTTAGTTTTCTGTGAACCAATCACTAATTCTTCCCCAGCTCTCCCATAGAGTTATGAATGCTTTTCAATGCCATTAAACACCTCTGGTATCCTATCAGCTCCATCTCTCCACTCTTCCCCCATGAGACAACTGTCCTAGAGTCTCCTGTTCAATCTTCAATCTGAATTAGTTGTTCTTTAGACCAGCTTCATGGTTGTTCTGCCACAATTTCTGTTAATAAAGGAATTCTTTTTTCTCTCCTGTGGTGACTTCTCTGTCTCCTGGATCCTAAGTCTTCCACTTTCTAGGTTCACTCCCTTTGTGTTAGTAAAGCACATTCTGGAGTAGCTTTCTGGAAATATATTTTAGAATTCTTTCATGCCTGCAAATGTTCTTCTCTCACTCTTGAATGTTAGTTTGGCTGCATGTAGAATTCCCGAATGGAAATAAACTTTAATTGAAATGTTACGGGCATTGCTCCAGCTTCCAGTGTTGCTGCTGGAAAGTCTGATGATAAATTGATTCTTGATTCTTAGTGAAGAAATTTTTTTCCCCTCTAGGAATTTTTAGGGCTTCTCTGTATCTCCCTGTTACTCTAGCATTCAAAATGATGTGTCTGGGGTGCCTGGGTGGCACAGTCATTAAGCGTCTGCCTTCGGCTCAGGGTGTGATCCCGGCGTTCTGGGATCGAGTCCCATATCAGGCTCCTCCGCTAGGAGCCTGCTTCTTCCTCTCCCACTCCCCCTGCTTGTGTTCCCTCTCTCACTGGCTGTCTCTCTGTCAAATAAATAAATGAAAAATCTTTAAAAAAATGATGTGCCTGGTGGATGTGTAGTTTTTACTTCCTATATTTTACTTGGCATTTGGTGAGTTCTTGCACTCTGGAAACTCATTTCCATAATTTCTGAGAAGTGTCCTATTGCCTCTTTTATAACTTTTTCACCTTCTTTTAACTATTTTTAATTTGAAATTTTTAAATAAATGTAGGTATGTATGTATTTATATTTTAAAATTCCAGTTTAATTAATGTACAGTGTCATATTAGTTTCAGGTGTACAATAAAGTGATTCAACAATTCTATGCATTACTCAGTGCTCGTCATGATGAGTGTAGTCCTCATCAATATGAGTGCAGTCCTCATCAATATGAGTGCACTCTTAATTCCCTTCACCTATTTCACCCATCCCCCAACCCACCTCCTTTCTGGTAACCATTGGTTTGTTCTCTATATTTAAGAGTCTAGGTTTTAGTTTGTTTTTCTTCTTTGTTTGTTATGTTTCCTAAATTAGACACATGACTGAAATAATATGGTATTTGTCTTTCTCTTAGCATTATACCCTCTAGATCCATTCATGCTGCAAATGACAAGATTTCATTCTTTGTTATGGTTTAGCAATATTCCATTTATATAGCTTCACATGACTGGATAGGACTCAACTATTTTGTTGGGGAACCCTCAAATATCATCTAGAAGTGTTTTTCTCTTGGGATTGTGCCTTCAGAAAAGACTCTTTCAACTTCCTGCCTGGAGTATAAGAAGCCTAACTGCTAGGGCTCTAGAAGTCAAAAACGGAAAAGAACTTTGAAAATTTCACCTGCTTCTCTTCCATACACTTTACTGTGCCAGGCTCTGGAGACTCTCAGGTTGAATTGTTCTAGGTTCCTTTTGAGTTGCAGAGTGGCAGCTGGCTGGGCAGGGTTATAGAGAGAACCTGGGGGTGGGGTGCTTTACACACTTTCAGTTTTCCTATATTTCACTTAACCTTCTGAGGTATTTGTGTATCTGGTTTCTCAGCCTTTCTGGGATTCTACAGGGCAAATTAGCTTGTTTCCTATTGGCATTTCTCTTTGTAGACACTTGGTTTCAGCTTTCTGTTCTAGGGAGTTGTTCTTATAGAGATGGGCAAAGCTATTTTCTTAGCACCACATTTACATTTCTGCCCTTAGGAAAGAAAGTAGAGAGGGAGGTAAGCCAAACAGTTCCTTCTAAGTACACAGATATGTCTATATCTAAATCTGTATCTATATCTATCTATACACACATATCCTAGCTCACATTCCATTGGGATAATTCAATATCATGGCCACAATTACCTGTAAGGCAGGATAAAAAATGTAGTCACTAGCTAGCCAGTGTTATGCCTTGATAAAACTCCATACGCATGGGGAGGTTCTTATTAAAAGGAAGAAAGGGAGAATGGACATTGGTGGATGATAAGCAGTCTTTGCCACACATAGGAATAGTGGCATTTCATTCCACATTACAGTGGTCACCTGCCCGCAAACCACAAGTCTTGCACAGATCGACATGTGGTCAGTGGCATGTGAACTTCTAAGCATCTGCTGCCCTGGGCTTATGGGTGGGCTATATTTACCATCCTAACCTTTGGTCCCAGCACTCCAAGATTCCCTGTAAACAACTCATTTTTTCCTTTAACAGAAACACAGATTTAATCAGATAAGGCTTCCAGCCATGTAGGTAATTTTTATAGGCTGCCTCTACTCATAAACTGTCAGGAACATATACAGGACCATCTCTTTTCTATGCTTGGAGAGAGTTGGACCACAATCTCCAAACTGGTACCTATTTTACATGATATAAAAAAAAATTTTATGTTTAATACAAAAGGGGGAAAATTCTGTCTACTATTCACAATTGGTGCTTTCTACATACCCTACACCAGTACTTATCAAAGATGGGTGTGCATAGGCATCATCTGGAAATCCGGTTAAAATGCAGATTCTAATTCAGTAGGTTTGGGCAAGGCCTGAGTGTCTACATTTCTTTTTTTCTTTAGTACAGTTGATAAACAACATTACATTAGTTTCAGGTGTACAACATTGTGATTCAGCAAGTTTATACATTATGCTGTGTTCACCACAAGTGTAGCTACCATCTGTCACCATATATCAATATTATAATATGATTGATTATGTTCCTTATGCTGTGCCTTTTATTCCCATGACTGATTCATTCTATGACTGGAAGCCTGTATCTCCCACTCTCCTTCACCTATCTCCCACCCCCTGTCCTTTGGCAACCATCAGTTTATTCTCTGTATTTATAGGTCTGATTCTACTTTTGTTTGTTTGTTCATTTTTTTAGATTCCACATATGAGTAAAATTATATGGTATTTATCTTTTTCAGCCTGACTTAGAGAGTAGGCATTTCTAACAATCTCCTGGGAAATGCCAACTTTGCTATCCAGGAACCACACTGTGGGTAGCCAGACACTAAATAATTCTTCTGTTAGTATCCAGTTACGCTTTGCTTTGAGATCAGACAGCTCACATTAGATGCAGAATTCATATGTGTCTTAAGGAGACAACAAATGCATTTCTTCTGATAAGCATAAGCAAAGGAGTATCACAGATTTTTGCAACTTTTGCTGTACCTAGGACATTTAGCAAATAGTAAAACTGAATGATAAACAATGATGGGTGGGTTACAATACCACAAGGGACTACGTGGCCATGTAAGTCAAAGAAACTTGCCTAAATCATCCAAAGAGAAAAATTGGTTTTGCAGCTGGCTATTCTCTTGTTTTATGATTTAGGTTGCTTAATTAATGAATATGAACATGTACTCAAAGACCAACACATTTCATTTATTTTAAGCAGCTGGTCTCTGGTTTCAGTGTATTTAAATTTTTGGACTGTTTTGATGGCTGTGGTGGCTGCTGGTTTTTGGAAACTGTAGTTCAATATGGAGAGCACTACTTACAAGTGGAGGCAGGCCAAGATCACTGACTGTTTTTCCTAAACAAACCGAAATATTAAAAAATCCTTTTAACACCCACATTGTTTGCTTCTTTGCTTTTTTTTATAATATTTTTTTTATTATATTATGTTAGTCTTCTTTGCTTTGTGCTGACTGTGTGACTTGCTGAGTGATTCATTCTCAAAGACGGCCCTTTAGGATTAACTTGCCAGAGGTACTCATTTTTACCTAAAGACACTGTAAAGTGCAAGTCTCTCATTTTTATTGTCAATTTTTATTTTCTGTCGTCATATGGGGCAACAAGAAGGGAGATAACCATCTAGTTGTGAGAGAGGGGATTTTGCTAAATTCTTATTGTTGGAAAACCTGGTTTTATCCCAGTTTCTCATGAAGACATTTTTAAGCAGATGCTTGAAAATAATCAATGAAAGAAAGCTGTATTATTGGTAGCCTTGGAAATGGTTTTGAATTTGGGGGGTAGGAGGACAGAGTAAGGGGTTAATTTCTTTTAAATTTTAAAATTGAAGTAAGACATAGGGAAGCACAAAAATAAACAAGTATGTGGCTTGAGGAATTTTCACAAATTGAACACCAATAATGTAACCAACATCCGTATAGAGAGACTATTACCAGTACTCCCAGAAACTTTGCTCATGTCCACTTCCATTCACTTACACCATATCCCACTCTTTGACCTCAACCCACAAGGGTAACTATCATCTGACTTTAAATATGATAGACTATTTTTGCCTGTTTGTAAACTTTATATAAATTGAATATGCTGTGTGTACTCTTTTAGGACTGGTTTCTTTTGCTCATTATTACATTGTGTGATTTTTTTGCACATATGTGTTATGTATTTTTACATATAGATATGATTTGTTCATTTCATTGCTGTGTATACAGGCCAGGCAGTGTACAAGCAGCCTCTATAGGGACCAACACTACTCCAAAATGACTCCTGCCCTGGGGAGAGAGAAAGATAACCACACACAAGTCAGACTGCAGCCTAAGCAGTGGGTGGGGGGGGGGAAGACAGCTGGTCTGACTGTAGGCCCTGCCCACCAATGAAAGGTGTCAGAGAACAACACAGTAAAAGTGCCCTGTAGTTTGGTGCCACTGCATCTCTGGAAAATGCCTGGACTGACTCAACTCAAGCCCAAGGTGGGCCCAGATTGGACAACTAATAGCACAGGGACCAAACACTGCCCATAACAGGCAAAGAGAGCCCCCAATGATGAGTGGACTGAGAAAAGCAGACAAGACATAACAGCAGAGCACACGCAACACACAAAGGAGACACCCCTGAAGCCAGGTTCTGATGAACAGGGGGATTGCATTGAAGGGCACTATAGGGTCACTACTTCATAAGGTCATTACTTTCAAGAGCAGGAGACATAGCTGACTTTCCCAACATGAAAACAGACACAGAGAGTTAGACAAAATGAGACAGAGGAATATGTCCCAAATGAAAGAACAGGACAAAATCACAGAAAGATATCTAAACAAAACGAGACAAGTAATAAGCCTGATAGAGAATTTAAAGTAATGGCTATAAAGATGCTCACTGGACTTCAGAAAAGAGTAGAGGACCTCAGTGAGACCCTATGAAGAGAGAGAACACATAAAAAAGAAACTATCAGAGATGAAGAACTCAATAACTAAAATTAAAAATATATTGGAGGGAATGAGTAGTAGACTAGAGGAAACAGAAGAATGGATCAGTGACCTGGATGACAGAGTAATGGAAAGCAGTTAAGCTGAACAGAAGAAAGAAAAAACTAATAAAGTAAAATAGATTGAGGGAACTAAGTGACACCATCAAGCATAATAACATTTGCATCTTTGGGATCCCAGAAGGAAAAGAAAGAGAAAAGGGGCAGAAAATTTATTTAAAGAAACAATATATGAAAAACTCTTGAATCTGGGGAATAAAACAGAAATCCAGATCCAGGAGGCATATGGAGCCCCCAACAAAGTCAACCCAAGGAGGTCCACACCAAGACACATAGCCATTAAAATGGCAAAAAAAAAAAGTATTGATTAGGATAGAATTTTAAAAACAGCAAGAGAGGGACACCTGGGTGGCTCAGTCAGTTAAGTGTCTGCCTTCAGCTCAGGTCATGACCCCAGGGTCCTGGGATTGAGTCCCATGTTAGGCTCCTTGCTCAGCAGGGAGCCTGCTTCTCCCTCTGACTACCATTGCCCTTGCTTGTATGCTCTCTCTCTCTGACAAATAAATAAATAAAATCTCCTAAAAAATTTTAAAAATAAAAATAAATAAAAGCAGCAAGAAAAAAAATAGTTACATACAAGGGAAACCCTATAAGGCTATCAACTGATCTTTCAACAGAAATTTTGCAGGCCAGAAGAAAGTGGCATGATATAGTCAAACTGATGAATGGGAAAAATCTGCAGCCAAGAATACTCTATCCAGAAAGGCTACCATTCAGAATAGAAGAAGAGATAAAGAATTTCTCAGAAAAATAAAAGTTAAAGGAATTCATGACAAAGGCATTATTGGTGGAAGAGCAAACTGGTGCAGCCATGGTGCAAAACAGTATGAAGTGCCTCAAAAAGTTAAAAACAGAATTACTATAGGGCCCAGTAGTTCCACTACTCTGTATTTACCCAAATAATATGAAAACACTAATTTGAAAAGATATATACACCCCTATGTTTGTTGCAGCATTATTTACAATAGCCAAATTATGAAAGCAGCCCAAGTGACCATTGATAGATGAATGGATAAAGGAGATGTGAGATATCTATATCTATGTCTATATTGGTGAAATACATATATATTATTTATGTATTTATAATGGAATATTACTCAGCCATAAAAAATGAAACCTTGCCATTTGCAACAGTATCAATAGAGGTAGAGAGTATAATGCTAATCGAAGTAAGTCAATCAGAGAAAGACAAATACCATATGATTTCCCTCATATTTGGAATATAAGAAACAAAACAAATGAACAAAGGAAAAAAGAGACATATCAAAAAACAGGCTCTTTTTAATTTTTTTGCAATGTATAATGCTTATTTGCACAATTTAAATTCAAATTTTGAAGTATTAAAGTAATTAGAATAGACAATATTTTTAAATCTGGTAAGCCAAATTTGTATTATTTTTTTTGAGAAAGAGAGCAAGAGCATGAGTGGTGGGGAGGGGCAGAGGGAGATGGAGAGAGAGAATCTTAAATAAGCTCCATCCCAGCATGGAGCCCAATGTGGGGCTCAATCTTACAACCCTGAGATCATGACTTGAGCCAAAATCAAGAGTCAGGTACTTAACCAACTGATCCATCCAGGCAACCCAAAAAACAGACTCTTAAGTACAGAGAACAAACAGATGGTTACCAGAGGGGAGGTGGGTAGCGGGATGGGTGAAATAGGTGAAGAAGATTAAGAGTACACTCATCTTGGTGAAGACTGACTAATGTATAGAATTGATGAATCACTATGTTGTACAATTGAAGCTGATATAACACTGCATGTTAACTATACTAGAATTAAAATAAAAATTTAAATTAAAAATAGGTGAAGAGATAAGCAAATTTTAGTATATGTACATAATGAAATACTACTCAGCAATACAAAGGAATGAGCTATTGATTCATGCAACAATATGATGAGCCTCAAATACTTATGGTGATTGAGAGAATATAGATAAAAAAGAGGTATGCTGTATGGTTACATTTATATAAAATTCCAGAAAATGTAAGCTAATACAGAAATTTAAATTGATCTATACTAGGTGCACATCAGTGGGTTTTTGGAACCAGCATGGAAGGAAAGATGTACTGCAAAGGGGCACAAAGAATCTCTGGGTGGAGATGTGGAAATTTTCTATATGCTGGTAGTTTCATACACATGTATTATTGAAATTCATGAAAATATACACTTCAAATGGGTGCAGTTTATTGTATGTAAATAATAACTCAACAATATTGTTTTTTAAAAAGCATCTCAGGAGCCCAGTATTAACTATGCATTCCTATGCATTATGGTGGTAAACTGTGGCAGGGCCATTGCTACTCTCATGCAGACTGAGGGTGTCAATTTCATGGAGTTAAGGAGGTA
Organism: Ailuropoda melanoleuca; assembly: GCF_002007445.2. Lineage (NCBI taxonomy): Eukaryota > Metazoa > Chordata > Mammalia > Carnivora > Ursidae > Ailuropoda > Ailuropoda melanoleuca. The sequence continues at coordinate 17,121,411 of NC_048238.1, forward strand.
AGTATTTTGCATTATGGAATTTTTTCCACATGCCTGCCTCAAAGAAGTCTCCAGCTTCTGATAAGGAAACTTATCTTTATAAGTAAACAGGAAAACCCAAGAGGCATTTTCTGTGGTATGATTCATGGTTCTGTAAAGTAGTGCCCAGTGTTTCCATTTTTATACCCTTTTCCATGCATGTGAGAGAGAACTGATTACAAGTGTCCCCACACCCATGTGCGTCCTTTGACCTCTAATATTTATACATATGGTATATTTTTATTTTTCCAAGGGTAAGAAAAATGCTAGAACTCTTCCACATATGAATTTCAAATTAGTCTATAAATATTGCATTCTGAATTAGATACTTTACTCTAAATAACTTGTGCTTTTTTATGGTTTATTTTGAAAAAAGATGAACAGTGATGCTGGATTCCACATACAAGATAAGCATAGGGTATTTGTGCTTCAGATGCTGGGAAAAGACAGTTGAAATAATGCTTTTCTTCCTTTCAAATCCTGTCTAGAATAACTGCCATATGACTGTCAGTGTGGTTTCTCCTTAAACATTTTGAGAGAAAGGGTAACATCCACAAAAGAAAAATAACATGTACTGAGCAGCTATTAAGTACCAACCATCACATCATTTATTTCACAAAAGTTTTTGCATTCAAGTGTTCCAACACTGTAAGGTTTGTAGTATTAGCCCCATTTTATAGGTAAGGAAACGGTGGTTCAGACATGTTAAGGTACTTATAAAAAGCTCCTGACACATTTGCCAATTTGAGGGCAGCAGTTGAGAGGCTGAGAAACTGAACAGAGGATTTAGGAATATCATGGTTTTGGAGAACAAAAACTGGAGGGCTCTACAATGAGGAGGAGCCTTTGTAAATACTCATGAGTTTCAGCTGGAACTCTTGAAGGACTATACCTTATGTGTAAGTATGAACCGGTACATTAGCAAGATGGTAAATTAGGAGGCTCCTAATTTTTTCTCCTCCAATGGATATGCTGAATATATAGCTACACATGCATCAATTCACTCTGAGAGAAATCCAGAAGCTAGTTGAGTGACTCCTACACATCAGAAAACTGAGAATATACCCACATCAAAATGGTGGGAAAAGCTGAGACACACTCATGCCATAAACCCCCGTCTTGGCACAGTGCCTTAAAACTGAGACAATACTCCCAACTTTCAGCTTCTCCTTGAGGAGGGAAGAATTTTGGCCACACATCTAGCCCCCTAACTTTTATGGCTGCCTCCTAAGGGACTAGCTCCCAAATTACCTAGCTCAAAAAGCTGAAGGGGCTTCGCATTTGCATGTCTCTCAGGACCACAATAAACAAAGAGGCAGTTTTTAAACAGGTGCACAAACACTTCCCACAGCTATTCCGCTGGACTCAGTGTAGAAGGAGCAGGCAAAAATGCCCAGCTTCTAGTTTCTCTCTGGCAGGGATACTCTCCCAGCTGCTGCTTGAGAGTTGGGCTTCTAATCAGCTTGCACCTGGGAGCTGACTAGGCTCTTCCTGGAACCTGAAAGGGTTTGTGGGCATTCCCTCCACCTTCTTCTCCCAGCTCACTCCAGCAACAAAACCAAGTCTCCAACTTCTCTTTTAAGGAGCTTATTGACACATCTAGCACCCTAACTTTTACAGCTGCTATCTGAGGGGGATGGGCCCTGAATTATCTAGTTCTGTGAACTGACAGGGTTCAGCATTTGTGAGTCCACCCTGACCACAGAGAACAAAGAGCTGGTTTTTATGGGTGCACAAGTACTCCCAGCAGCTATTCCTCCTGGATCAGAACAGAGCCAGTAGGCAAGACCACCTTGCTCCTTATCTTCCCTAATCTTCCTGATAGGGAATAGACTGCCTATCTAATATCCCAACCCTCCCAGAAGCTGCCTGAAGGTTAGACTTCCAATTAGCTCACATCTAGGGCTTGACCAAGCAATTAATAGTTCTCTAGGAGCCTGACTAAGCATATGAGCATTTCCCCCACTTTTGTGGCTCTGATGGGACTTCACACACCTTAATCTCTTAGGAGCACTAAGAACAAAAATGGTGGTATAGACAAGCAGAAGTTTGACAAGCACCCAGAATTTTGGGCCAGTTTGAGTGGTGGGTTTCATATCCTACATGAGGTTAGTCTGTCAAGACTTGGAGAAGTTGTTGCTTTATCTAATGTGCAAAAGCCACACAGGGAATCAAGGAAATTGAAGAAACAAGGTAATATGTCCCAAACAAAAGAACAAGATAAATCTTTAGACACTGACTATAATGAAACAGAATTAAGTGATTTACCCAACAGAGATTTCAAAATAATGTCATAAATATGCTCCCTGAGGTCAGAAAAGCAATTCATGAACAATGTGACAATTTTAACAAAGAGATAGAAAATATTAAAAAGTACCAAGTACAAATAATATATCTGAAGAATACAATAATTGAACCAAAAACATTCAATCAAGGGAAATGACAGCAGACTAAATCAAATGAAAAAAAGGTTCATCAAACTCAAAAATAGGTCAGTGTAAATCATCTAATCAGAGAAATTAAGAAAATGAATGAAAAAAGTTAAGATAGCTTAAGAGACTTATGGGACACCACCAAAAAGACAATATACACATCATGGGAGTTGCAGAAAGAGAAAAGGAAGAAAAGGGGACAGAAAGCTTATTAAAAAAATAATGGTGGGAAAAACCATCCCCAAATCTATGAAAAGAAAAAGACATCCATATCCAGAGGCCCCAAGAACACTAAATTAGATGAATTCAAAGATACTCACACCAAGATACATTGTAATCAAATTGTCAAAAGTTAAAGACTGAGAATTTTGAAACAAGAGAAAAACAACTTTTTATGTACAAGGAAACTTCCATAAGACTATAAGCAAATTTTTCAACAGAAACCTTGCAGGCCAGAAGGGGGTGAGATGATATATTGAAAGTGCTGAAAGAAAAAAAAACTACCAACCAAGAATACTTGGCTCAGCAAAGTTGTGCTTCAGAAGTGAAGGATAGATGAATATATTCTAAAACAAACAAAATCTGCAGGAGTTCATCACTAGATCCCCCTTACAAGAAGTATTAAAGGGAGTTCTTCAAGCTAAAACAAAAGGCCACTAAATAAAAACATAAGAACATATGAAAGTACAAAACTCACTGGAAAAAGTAAATATATGGTCAAATTCTCTAATATTGTAATGGTGGTGTGTAAAACTTATAACTCTAGTATAAAGGTTAAAAGACAAAAGTATTGGGGAGGAGGTTAAGATGGCGGAGGAGTAGGGGACCCCTTTTTCAGCCGGTCCCCTGAGTTGAGCTGGATAGGTACCACCAGCAGGAACATCCACGGAATCAGCCTGAGACGCAGGAAGATACATCTGGATCTCTACAAATGAACATCTCCAGCGCTGAGTATCGAGGTACGAAGCGGGGAGCCGTGAAACCGCGCACAGATATCGGAAGCTAAACAGAAGGGGGAGGGAGCCGCCGTGTCAGGGCACCGGGAAGCGGTAGCCACCTGCATGGGGGAGTGGACAGACCACCACCCGCACGCTTGAGACAGCAGACTGAGAACAGGAGCTCTGGGAGCGCACACGGGACGGCTGGCAGTTGGCGGGCCACCTGCACGGGGGAGCAGGCAGACTCGCGGACGGGACCCACAAGACAGCAGACTTAGAACACGAGCTCCAGGAGCACGTGCGCAGGGCGGCTGGCGGGCCACCTGCACCAGGGAGCGGGCGGACCGCGGACCCGCACTCTGGAAACAGCAGACTGAGTCCGTGAGCCGGGAGCGTGCACCACCAAGCATCTCACGGAGCTCCGGAGCTCCGGTGTGCTCACTGGATCGAGGCTGAGACCGGGAGCTCCGGGAGCGTCCGCGGGGCGGCTGGCGGCTGGAGGGCCACCTGCACGGGGGAGCAGGCGGACTCGCGGTCAGCACCCGTGAGACACCAGACTGAGACGGGGAGCTCCGGGAGCCCGCGCGGGGCGGCTGGCGGCGGGCGGGGTTGGAAACACAAAGGACAGAGACGTGCCGGCCCTGGAAGTGAGGGCTGGGACGCCGGGTGTGGGGCGCACAGCCCGGGATGCTCCAGGGTTGAGCAGCACCAACAGAAACAGAGTTAAAGTGGCCAGAACATCAGTGGAGAACGATCCGCGATCCCTCTGTTCTGAGACAGAGGCTGAATTTCAGCCGCTGCTGCTCTCTCAGAAGAGGCATAGCAAACCGCCAGGGAAAGCCGCCAGAGAACAAAAGCCCGGAAATACCGGCTCACAGGGTGCCCATCCCCATCCCCCCTCGCAAGGGACACAGAGACTCTACCCAAACAGGGTTTTCTGAGTACCTGCAGGCAGGCCCCTCCCCCAGAAGGCAGGCTGAAAAATCAAGAAGCCCACAACCCGGAGCGCCTGAGTGGCGCAGTCACCAAGCACCTGTCTTCGGATTAGGGTGTGATCACAACGCTCCGTAAGGAGTCCTTCATCGGGCTTCTCCACCGGGAACCTGCTTCTTCCTCTCCCACTCCTCTGCTTGGGTTCCCTTTCTTGCTGACTGTCTCTCTCTCTCTCAAATAAATAAATAAACTCTTTAAGGAAGAAGCCCACATCCCTAAGATCTCTATAAAACAAGGGCGCACGGCCTGGGTCCCAGTCAACACTTGGGCTCTGGACAACCCTGCAATCTCTCTTCATCAGAATGACGAGAAGGAGAAGTCCCCCCCAGCAAAGAAAAGATAATGAGTCTGTGGCCTCTGCCACAGAATTGGCCTCGGCCACAGAATTAATACATATGGATGTATCCCAATTATCAGAAATGGAATTCAGAGCAACAATGGTCAAGATGATGAGTAAACTTGAAAAAAGCATCAGAGAAAGCGTTGCTGAGAATATAGAATCCCTAAGGGCAGAAATGAGAGCGAATCTGACAGAAATTAAAAATTCTATGAGCCAAATGCAGTCAAAACTAGAGGCTCTGACGGCCAGGGTCACCGAGGCAGAGGAACGCGTTAGCGAATTGGAGGATGGGTTAGTAGAAGAAAAAACGAAAATAGAAGCTGGTCTTAAAAAAATCCACGCCCACGAATGTAGATTACGGGAGATTACTGACTCTATGAAACGATCCAATGTCAGAATCATCGGCATCCCTGAAGGGGTGGAGAAAAACAGAGGTCTAGAAGAGATATTTGAACAAATTGTAGCTGAAAACTTCCCTAATCTAGCAAGGGAAACAAGCATTCGTGTCCAAGAGGCAGAGAGGACCCCATCCAAGCTCAACCAGGACAAACCTACGCCACGGCATGTCATAGTGCAATTCGCAAATATTAGATCCAAGGATACAGTATTGAAAGCGGCCAGGGCAAAGAAATTTCTCACGTACCAAGGCAAAGGTATCAGGATTACGTCAGACCTGTCTACAGAGACCTGGAATGAGAGAAAGGCTTGGGGGGGCATTTTTAAAGCTCTTTCAGAGAAAAACATGCAGCCAAGGATCCTTTATCCAGCAAAGCTGTCATTCAGAATTGATGGAGAAATAAAGACGTTCCAAAATCGCCAATCATTAACCAATTTCGTAACCACGAAACCAGCCCTACAGGAGATATTAAGGGGGGCTCTATAAAGGTAAAAAGGCCCCAAGAGTGATACAGAGCAGCAAGTCACAACCGATACAAAGACTTTAAAGAGAAATGGCATCATTAAAATCATATCTGTCAATAATCTCTATCAATCTAAATGGCTTAAACTCTCCCATAAAACGCCACAGGGTTGCAGATTGGATAAAAAGACATGACCCATCCATTTGCTGTCTACAAGAGACTCATTTTGAACCCAAAGATGCATTCAGACTTAGAGTAAGGGGATGGAGTACCATCTTCCACGCAAATGGACCTCAAAAGAAAGCTGGAGTAGCAATTCTCATATCAGATAGACTGGATTTTAAACTAGAGGCCATAGAGAGAGATACAGAAGGGCACTATATTATTCTTAAAGGAAGTATTCAACAAGTGGATATGACAATTATTAATATATATGCCCCCAACAGGGGAGCAGCAAGATACACAAGCCAACTCTTAACCAAAATAAAGAGACATATAGATAAGAACACAGTAATAGTAGGGGACCTCAACACCCCACTATCAGAAATAGACAGAACACCCTGGCAAAAACTAAGCAAAGAATCAAAGGCTTTGAATGCCATACTCGACGAGTTGGACCTCATAGATATATATAGAACACTACACCCCAGAACCAAAGAATACTCATTCTATTCAAATGCCCATGGAACATTCTCAAGAATAGATCATGCTCTGGGACACAAAACAGGTCTCAGCCAATACCAAAAGATTGAAATTATCCCCTGCATATTCTCAGACCACAACGCTCTGAAATTGGAACTCAACCACAAGGAAAAACCTGGAAGAAACTCAAACACTTGGAGGCTAAGAACCATCCTGCTCAAGAATGACTCGATAAACCAGGAAATCAAAAAACAAATTAAACAATTTATGGAGACCAACGAGAATGAATACACAACGGTCCAAAACCTATGGGATACTGCAAAGGCAGTCCTAAGGGGGAAATACATAGCCATCCAAGCCTCACTCAAAAGAATAGAAAAATCTAAAATGCAGTTTCTATATTCTCACCTCAAGAAACTGGAACAGCAACAGAGGGACAGGCCTAACCCACTGACAAGGAAGGAGTTGACCAAGATTAGAGCAGAAATCAATGAATTAGAGACCAGAACCACAGTAGAGCAGATCAACAGGACTAGAAGCTGGTTCTTTGAGAGAATCCATAAAATTGATAGACCACTGGCAAAACTTGTCCAAAAACAAAGAGAAAGGACTGAGATTATTAAAATTATGACTGAAAAGGGAGAGGTCACGACCAGCACCATTGAAATTGCAAGGATTATTAGAAACTTTTATCAACAGCTATATGCCAAAAAACTAAACAATCTGGAAGAGATGGAGGCCTTCCTGGAAACCTATAAACTACCAAGACTGAAACAGGAAGAAATAGATTTCTTAAATAGGCCAATTAACTATGAAGAAATTGAGTCAGTGATAAACAACCTTCCAAATAATAAAACTCCAGGCCCAGACGGTTTTCCTGGGGAATTCTACCAAACATTCAAAGAAGAAATAATACCTATTCTCCTAAAGCTATTTCAAAAAATAGAAACAGAAGGAAAGCTACCAAACTCATTCTATGAGGCTAATATTACCTTGATCCCCAAACCAGGCAAAGACCCCCTCAAAAAGGAGAATTACAGACCGATTTCTCTAATGAATATGGATGCCAAAATCCTCAACAAGATCCTTGCTAATAGAATCCAACAGTACATTAAAAGGATTATCCATCATGACCAAGTGGGATTCATACCTGGGATGCAAGCATGGTTCAACACTCGCAAATCAATCAATGTGATACATCATATCAACAAGAAAAGACTCAAGAACCATATGATCCTCTCAATTGATGCAGAAAAAGCATTTGACAAAATACAGCATCCTTTCCTGATTAAAACCCTTCAGAGTGTAGGAATAGAGGGTACATTTCTCAATCTCATAAAAGCCATCTATGAAAAGCCTACTGCAAGCATTATTCTCAATGGGGAAAAGCTGGAAGCCTTTCCCTTAAGATCAGGAACACGACAAGGATGCCCACTCTCGCCACTATTATTCAACATAGTACTAGAAGTCCTTGCAACAGCAATCAGAAGACAAAAAGGGATCAAAGGTATCCAAATCGGCAAAGAAGAAGTCAAACTGTCTCTCTTTGCAGATGACATGATACTCTATATGGAAAACCCAAAGGAATCCACTCCCAAACTATTAGAAGTTATAGAACAATTCAGTAAGGTGGCAGGATACAAAATCAATGCCCAGAAATCAGTTGCATTTCTATACACGAATAACGAGACTGAAGAAAGAGAAATTAGGGAATCCATCCCATTTACAATAACACCAAAAACCATGCGTTACCTTGGAATTAACTTAACCAGAGACGTAAAGGACCTATATGCTAGAAACTATAGATCACTTTTGAAAGATATTGAGGAAGACATAAAAAGATGGAAAAATATTCCATGCTCATGGATTGGAAGAATTAACATAGTTAAAATGTCCATACTACCCAGAGCAATCTACACTTTCAATGCTATCCCGATCAAAATACCGAGGACATTTTTCAAAGAACTGGAACAAATAGTCCTTAAATTTGTATGGAACCAGAAAAGGCCCCGAATCTCCAAGGAACTGTTGAAAAGGAAAAACAAAGCTGGGGGCATCACAATGCCGGATTTCGAGCTGTACTACAAAGCTGTGATCACAAAGACAGCATGGTACTGGCACAAAAACAGACACATCGACCAATGGAACAGAATAGAGAACCCAGAAATGGACCCTCGGCTCTTTGGGCAACTAATCTTTGATAAAGCAGGAAAAAACATCCGGTGGAAAAAAGACAGTCTCTTCAATAAATGGTGCTGGGAAAATTGGACAGCTACATGCAAAAGAATGAAACTTGACCACTCTCTCACACCATACACAAAAATAAACTCCAAATGGATGAAAGACCTCAATGTGAGACAGGAATCCATCAAAATTCTAGAGGAGAACATAGGCAACAACTTCTATGACATCGGCCAGAGCAACCTTTTTCACGACACATCTCCAAAGGCAAGAGAAATAAAAGATAAAATGAACTTATGGGACTTTATCAGGATAAAGAGCTTCTGCACAGCCAAGGAAACAGTCAAAAAAACTAAGAGACAGCCCACGGAATGGGAGAATATATTTGCAAAGGACACCACAGATAAAGGACTGGTATCCAAGATCTACAAAGAACTTCTCAAACTCAATACACGAGAAACAAATAAACAAATCATAAAATGGGCAGAAGATATGAACAGACACTTTTCCAATGAAGACATACAAATGGCTAACAGACACATGAAAAAATGTTCAAAATCATTAGCCATCAGGGAAATTCAAATCAAAACCACACTGAGATACCACCTTACGCCAGTTAGAATGGCAAAGATAGACAAGGCAAGAAACAACAATTGTTGGAGAGGATGTGGAGAAAGGGGATCCCTCCTACATTGTTGGTGGGAATGCAAGTTGGTACAGCCACTCTGGAAAACAGTGTGGAGGTCCCTTAAAAAGTTAAAAATTGAACTACCCTATGACCCAGCCATTGCACTACTGGGTGTTTACCCCAAAGATACAGACGTAGTAAAGAGAAGGGCCATATGCACCCCAATGTTCATAGCTGCATTGTCCACAATAGCCAAATCATGGAAGGAGCCGAGATGCCCTTCAACAGATGACTGGATTAAGAAGCTGTGGTCCATATATACAATGGAATATTACTCAGCTATCAGAAAGAACGAATTCTCAACATTTGCTGCAACATGGACGGCACTGGAGGAGATAATGCTAAGTGAAATAAGTCAAGCAGAGAAAGACAATTATCATATGATTTCTCTCATCTATGGAACATAAGAACTAGGATGATCGGTAGGGGAAGAAAGGGATAAAGAAAAGGGGGGTAATCAGAAGGGGGAATGAAACATGAGAGACTATGGACTATGAGAAACAAACTGAAGACTTCAGAGGGGAGGGGGTGGGGGAATGGGATAGACTGGTGATGGGTAGTAAGGAGGGCACGTATTGCATGGTGCACTGGGTGTTATACGCAACTTAATGAAGCATCAAACTTTACATCGGAATCTGGGGATGTACTGTATGGTGATTAACATAATATAATAAAAAATCATTAATAAAAAAAAGACAAAAGTATTAAAAATACCCATAGCTACAATAATTTGTTAATGATGCACCATGTAAAAAGATATAAATTGTGACATCAAAAACAGGGAGAGTAAATTATAGAGCTGTTGTACAGAGTGGAAGTTAAGTTGTTATCAACTTAAAAAAGACTGTTGTAAGACATTTTATATAAATCTTGTGGTAACTGCAAAGCAAAAACTTATAGTAGGTACATAAAGATAAGGAGAAATTAATCAAAGCAGAAAATGATGAAATAACAAAGGAATACAGCAAGTGATGAAGAAAGAAAAAAAACCTACAGAATACCCAAAAGACAATGAACAAAATGGCAATAGTAGGCCCTTATCAATCAATAATCACTAAATGTAAAAGGACTAAATTCTCAAAAGACAAAGAGTGCATGAATGGAGGAAAAAAAAAACCCCAACTATATGCTGCCTACAAGAGACTTACTTCAGCTTTAGGGACACACATAGATTGAAAATAGAGGAATTAAAAATATATTCCATGCAAATGGAAACCAATAGGGAGCAGGGGCTGCTATACTTATGTCAGACGAAATAGACTTTAAGTCAAAAATTGTCACAAGAGACAAAAAAAGGTCATTAGATATTGATAAAGGGGCCAATTCATAAAGAGGATATAGCAATTGCAAACTTATATACCCAACATCAGGGCATCTAAATATATAAAGAAAATAAAACACACCTAAAGAAGAAATTGACAGCATTACAAGAACAGTAAGGGACTTCAATACCCTGCCTTAAAAAATGCAATAAGGAAATATTGGACTTGAACTACACTTTAGATCAAATGGACCTAATAAATATATACAAAACATTCTATCCAAAGACAGCAGAATATACATTCTTCTCAAGTACACATGGAACATTATCCGGATAGTTCATATGTTAGGCCACAAAATAAATCTTTACAATTTAAGATTGAAATCATATTAAGCATCTTTTCTGACCACAGTGGTGTGAAACTCGAAATCAATAACAGGCTGAAAACTGGAAAATTCACAAATGTGTGGAAATTAAACAACACACTCTTGAAGTATCAATGGGTCAAAGAAGAAACGAAAAAGGAAATAAAAAAAATATCACGAGACAAACTAAAGTGGAAATGTAACATACCAAAACTTCTGGGATATAATAAAAGCAGTGCTGAAAAAGAAATTTATGGTGATAAATCTTATATTAAGAAAAAAAAAAGAAAAAAGGAAGATCCCAAAAAGGAATATAACTTTACACCTCAAGGAAAAAGAAAAAGAACAAACAAGTCTGAAGTTAGTAGGACAGAAATAATGATCAGAGCAAAAATAAATGAAAAATAGACTAGAAAGAATATATAAAAGACCAAGGAAAATAAGTTAGTTTTTCAAATAAACAAAATTCACAAACCTTTAGCTAGACTAAGAAAAAAAGAAGACTCAAATAAAATCATAAATGAAGAGTAGACATTATAAAAATGACACCACAGAAATAAAGGATCATAAATGATTACTATGAACCATTATGTGCCAACAAATTGGATAACCTAGAAGAAATATATGAATTCCTAGAAATATACAGCCTACTGAGGCTGAATGATGAAGAAATTGAAAATCTGAACATAACAATAATGAGTAAGACTGAATTAGTAATAAAAAATCTCCCAATAAAGAAAAGTCTGGGGCCAGATGGCTTCACTGGTGAAATACACCAGATATTTAAAGAATGAATACCAATCTTTCTTAAACTCCTCCAAAAAATTGAAGAGAGAACTTTTTTCAACTAATTTTACAAAGCCAGCATTGATTACCCTAGTACCAAAGCCAAACAAGGAGACTATAAGAAAATAAAACTACAGGCCAGTATTATTGATGAACAAAGAAGCAAAATTCCTCAACAAAATATTAGCAAACTAAATTCAACAGGTTGATCAAGAGGGCTTCATCCCTGGGAGGCAAGGAGTGTTCAACATATGCAAAGTAATCAATGTGATACACCACATTAATGAAATAAAGGATAAAAATTATATGAATATTTCAGATACAGAAAAGGTATTTAACAAAATTCAATATCCTTTCACGATAAAAGCCCTAAAGAAATTAAGTATAGAAGGAATGCATCTCAACATAGAAAAGGCCACATACAACAAGCCCACACCTGACATCACTCTCAATGTTGAAAATTTGTAAGCTTTTCCTTTAAGATGGGAACAAGACAAGGATGCCCACTCTCCCCACTTCTATTCAACATAGCACTGGAAGTCCTAGCCAGAACAATTAGATAAGAAAAAGAAATAAAAGTCACACAAATTGGAAAGGAGGAAATAAAATCATCTCTTTTTGCAGATGACGTGACTTTATATATAGGAAACTCTAAAGACTCCATCAAAAAAGAGTTAGAACTGATAAACAATTTCAGCAAAGTTACAAAATTGACATACAAAAATCAGTTCAATTTCTACACACTAAAAATGAACCATGCAAAAGAGAATTTAGAAAAAATAATCCCATTTTCAATAGCATCAGAAAGAATAAAATTGGAATAAATTTAATGAAGGAGGTAAAAGACCTGTACACAGAAAACTATAAAACATTAATGGAAGAAATTAAAGAAGACCTAAATAAATAAAAGAATATCCTGTACTCATGGGTTGGAAGAATCAACATTGTCAAAATGGCCATACTACCCAACGTGATCTACAGACTCAATGCAATCCCTGCCAAAATCCCAATGGTGTTTTTGACAGAAATAGGAAAAAAATTCCTAAAGTTCATGTGGAACCATAAAGGACATCAAATAGCTAAAGCAATCTTGAACAAGAAGAGCAATGCTGGAGGCATCACACTTCCTGATTTCACACTATATTACAAAGCTATAGTAATGAAAACAATGCCATAAAAGAGACATTTGGACCAATAGAACAGAACCAAGAGCCTGGAAATAAACCCACCAATATAGTCAACCAATATTTGACAAAGGAGTCAAAAATAATAGCGGAAAAGATAGTCTCTTCAATAAATGGTGTTGGGGGAAAAATCATAAATAAAAGAATGAAAGTGGACTCCTATTTTACACCAGTCACAAAAATCAACTTGAAATGGCTTAAAGATTTAAATACAAGACCTGAAACCATAAAACCAAAAGCCATGGGAAAAAACAGGGTAAACCTCCTTGACAAGAGTCTTGGCAGTGCTTTTTTGGATATGACACCAAAAGCACAAGTAACAAAAGTAAAAATAAATAAGTGGGACTATATGAAACTAAAAAGCAACAAAACAGAAGAGATAATTAAGAAAATGAAAAAGCAACCTTGGAATGAGAAAAAACATTTGCAAACCATTTATAAGATAAGGGGATATATCCATAACATATAAGGAACTCATACAACTCAGTAGCAAAAAACCAAACAATCCAAATTTTAAAATGAATCTGAACATTTTTCCAGAGAAGACATACAATTAACAGGTACATGAAAAAATGCTCAACATCACTAATCATCAGGGAAATGAAAATCAAAACCACAATGAGATATCACCTCATACACATTAGGATAGCTATTACCAAAAAGTGAAAAGATGACGTGTTGGCTAGGATGTATCCAAAGGAAATAAAATAACTATCTTGAGATATCTGCATTCCCATGTTCACTGCAGCATTAGTCACAAGAGGGAAACAACCTAAATGTCTGTCAACAGATGAATGTATAAAGAGAATGCCATACACATACAAACACACATATGTGCATGCACGCATCTTGCCATTTGTAACAATATGCATGAACCTAAAGGTTCATTATGCGAAGTAAAATAAGACAGAGAAAGAAAAATATTGCATGATCTCACTTACGGATGAAATATATATATATTGCCAAACTCATAGTAATAGAAAATAGAATAATGGTTACCAGAGGCTGGAGCATGTGGGGAAAGGGGAGATTTACAAGAAAGAGAGAGAGAGAGAAGGGAGGAAGGAAGGAAGGAAAGAAGGGAGGGAAGGGAGGGGAGGAAGGAAGAAAGGAAGGAAAGAAGGAGAAAGGAAATAAAGAAAGGAGGAAAGAAAAAGAAAGGAGTTATGGAGATTTATTGTTTAATGGGAACAGTTTCATTTTTGTAAAATGAAAAGAGTTCTGGAGATGGATGGTGGTTATGGTCACAAAACAATATAAATGTACTTAATATCACTGAACCATACACTTAAAAATGGTTAAGATAGTAAGTTTTATGTTACATGAATTTTGTCATGACAACAACAAAAAAATGAGTGAACTGGTAATGGACCAGCTCTCACAAAAATTGAAACAAATCTTCAAGTCAGCTCCATCCCCGCCAAAATAAGACAATCTGCCCCTACCCTCACTTTCTGCCAGAAGCAAAAGTAGCTCATTTCTGGAGGAAGATAATTGTCATTTAAAGCCTCACATTAACTTTTTACCATTTTTTAAAACATGATGTCCAGTGTTCAGTTAGTAAAACTGAAACCAACCATGACAAAAGACACAATTTATTTAAAAATAAAAAGGAAAAAATCAAGTCCTACCAGAGATCAAAATAGAGTTATTAGCCATATATTTTAACTCATTAATATGTTCAATAAATTACACGACAAGATGAGGAATTTTAGCAGAAAATGTGAAGCTGTAAGAATCAATCAGAAATTATAAAACTAAAAAATATAAACCCTGAAATTTGGAATTCAATAGATGAGATTTACACAACAGGTTTAGAATTTGTTCAATTTTATATATTCCATGCAGCTCAGAAATGCCAATATAGACAAAAATTAAAATAACTTTTATTGTTTTAGGTCCATTGAAGGAATCCTATTTTTGAGTGAAGACTCTGAGTATTAATTTTCCATCTTTGAACATTGGAGGTAATTGCCTTAATGCAGATATTCTTGAGTGTAATAATAAAATGTATAGTCATATATACATTTAAAAAATTACTATGTTTAGTTCTTTATCAAGGCCTCAGAGGTTTCTCTTCCTTGTCTGATGTTTCAGCAGGTGGTTTCAGCCCAGAAATTTGAATTATTTCACACAATGCCACTGCAATGATAACTCTTTATGATTGTTGGATTCATTTCCATTATCCTTGGCAAGAAGAGAGAAATTGCTCTTGCTAAAACTAATTGATAAGGAAGGTAAATGTGAGCTCCAAACCTTGAAATCAGATTTTTTTAAAGAAGAAATTTAGCTTTACAAACCTTGGAGAAATGCAGGTTTTCACAATTACCTTTTAAATCCATTCAACTATTAATCTCTTTACTAACTTAAAAACTAGAACCCATGGATGATTTTTAAATCAAAGGCATCTCCAATTCTTAGCATCTTGAGGTTCAGAATTAATTTTAGCTATTAAACCAGTCTTGTAGACAAAGTATCAAAATCATACCATCCTCTCCACTTTCCTCTGATATACTGCCTATAATTCATAGTTCCTAATGTCAGGTAGCTGAATCAGGTGATTGTAGGTGACATACTCTATTGGAGATTTATAATCTAACTGAATATTATACAATATTTGAGGCACATCTTATTTAATCCTCAAAACAAATCTGAAAATTAAATATTGTCCTCATCTTGAGGTTGGGAAAATGGAGGTATTCCAGACATTCTTACCATTCCCCATGGCACCTAGCTAATAAGAAATAAACCTGGGATTTGACCTGCATGGAAATAGTTAAATCTTACCCCCATGTTTGAAAGCCCATTTCTATTCCATTGTCAGTTAATCACTGGAAATTTTTCATCTTAGGATTTATATTTCATAGATACATAATCTTTTTACAATGATGAATGACTGAATGGCAATAAAGAAATGTTATTCTAAGAATATAGCTCTACTGGCCATGTTTTCATTTTAAGAGCCATTTTTTTAATGATTTTTTATTATATTATGTTAGTCACCATAGAGTACATCCCCGGATTCCAATGTAAAGCTCGATGATTCATTAGTTGCGTATAACACCCAGTGCACCATGCAATACGTGCCCTCCTTACTATCCATCACTGGAAGAGCCATTTTTGATCTAGAAACCAATTTGAATGACTGTGTTGCTTTTCTAATGGTTTACAATATAACTGTATAGAAATCATTTGGTTCAGAGCTAGGCAACTTACATTGCTTGGGTATATAATTTTATATCAAGGGCCAAATAGGCTGACAGAACAGAAACCTGTTAGTTAAAGAATAAATTCTATCACTGTCCTCAAGGATGTTACAATATAGTAGACAGTGTGATATTAAAAATGCATATATAAAACCATAGGAACACATATTTAAGCATGCAACTGACGATCATTATTTTTCAAATACAGCATTTTTTATTATGTTCAGTTAGCCAATATATCATTAGTTTTTGATGTAGTGTTCAAAGATTCATTGTTTGTGTAGAATCCCCAGTGTACCTAGGATCATTTTAAATTCTAGTTTATAACTGTACCTTGGGGAATCCTGGGTTCTTACAATATAGAAACATCAGGTACAATATGGAAGCACAATTTGTATGAGGTTTTCTAAGCAGTAAAGACATAGGGGGTTTTGTTAGCTACTCCCCTACCCACACCCAGAATATACTTAGATCAAGAAACTCTTCAGGAGGCAATAAATGCCATGTTGTAGTTCCTGTAAAGAAACTTAGGTATGTCTAAAGAATATGCTCTACTCACAACACCCAGGCATTTGCTGCTCCAGGACACCTCTGGTTTCTTCCTGAGTAGGTCCACGGCTGAAAGATTTTCAACATTAAACTGTGCATTCTTCAATTTCTTCAAATGAAGACACTGCAGGAATGAAAGTGAGATTCAAACCTGGAGGTTTTTTTTTTTTTTAAGATTAGTAACAAGACATTAACAATAATGCCCAGAGGCAATGGTCTGGAGTGCATCCAAAGATAGTCATCCCAGAAGAAACAGCAATGGACTAAGTATGTGGCACTCATAAAAAGTGTGAAAGAGGTAGGCCCAGAATTCTACCAAACATTTGAAGAAGATTTAATACTTATCCTTTGCAAACTATTCTAAAAATTCCAGAGGAAGAGAAACTTCCAAAATCATTCTATGAGGCCAGCATTACCCTGATTCCAAAACCAGATAAGGACACCACAAAAAAAGAGAACTATAGGCCAATATCTCTGACAAACAGGTGCAAAAATCCTCAATAAAATATTAACAAACTGAATTCAACAATACGTTAAAAAAAGCATTCACCATGATCAAGTGGGATTTATTCCTGGGTTGCAAGGGTGATTCAATATTTGCAAATCAATTAACATGATGTACCACATTAATAGAAGAAAGGAGAAGAACATAAGATCATTTCAATATATGCAGAAAAAAACTTTTGACAAACTACAACATCCATTCATAATAACCCTCCACAAAGTAGGGATAGAGGGAACATACCTCAACATCATAAAGGACATCTATGAAAAACCCACAGTGAATATAATTTTCAATGGGAAAAACTGAGAGGTTATCCTCTAAGGTCAGGAACAAGACAGGGATGTCCACTCCCACCACTCTTATTTAATATAGTACTGGAAGTCCTAGACTCAGTGATCAGACAACTAAAAGAAATAAAAGGCATCAGTAAGGAAGATCAAACTTTCACTATTTGCAGATGACACGATACTCCATAACAGATAACTCAAAAGACTCCACCAAAAATTGCTAGAACTGATACACAAACTCAGTAAAGTTGCAGGATACAAAAATCAATATACAGAAATCTGTTGCATTTCTATACACCAATAATGAAGCAGCAGGAAGAGAAATGAAGGAATTGATCCCATCTACAATTACAGCAAAAACCATAAGGTACCTAGGAATAAACCTAACCAAAGAGGTAAAAAGATCTGTACTCTGGAAACTAAAACACTGAGGAAAGAAATCGAAGATGACACAAAGAAACAGAAAGACATTCCATGCTCATGGATTGGAAGAATACTGTTACAATGTCTATACTACCAAAAACAATCTACACATTTATTTCAATCCCTATCAAAATACCAACAGCATTTCTCACAGAGGTAGAACAAACAATCCCAAAATTTGTATGGAACCACAAAAGACCCCAAATAGCCAAAGCAATCTTGAAAAAGAAAAGCAAAAACTGGAGGCACCCATATTCCAGACTTCAAGTTATATTACAAAGCTGTAGTGATCAAGACAGTATGGTACTGGCACAAAAACAGACACATAGATCAATGAACAGAATTGAAAACCCAGAAATGAACCCACAACTGTATGGTCAACTAATCTTCAACACACCAGGAAAGAATATCTGATGGAAAAAAAGACACTGTCTTCAACAAATGGTGCAGGGAAAACTGGACAGCAACATGCAAAGAAAAAAAAAACTGGACTCTTTACTAACACCATACACAAAAGTACACTCAAAAGGGATTAAAGACCTATGTGTGAGACCTGAAGTCATCACAATCCTAGAAGAGAGCACAGCAGTAATTTTTCTGCCATCAGCTGTAGCAACACCTTTCTAGGTATGTCTCCTGAGGCAAGAGAAACAAAAGCAAAAATAAACTATTGGGACTTCATCAAAATAAAAAGCTTCTGCACAGTTAAGGAAACAATGAGGAAGACTAAAAAAAAAACATGCTGAATGGGAAATGATATTTGCAAATAATGTATCTAATCATGGATTTGTATCAAAAATATATAAATACCTTATACAACTCAGCACCCAAAAACAAATACTCCAATTAAAAAATGGACAGAAGACACTTCTCCAAAGAAGACATAAAGATGACCAATGGACACATGAAAAGATGCTCAACATCACTCATCATCAGGGAAATGCAAATCAAAACTACAATGAGATATCACCTCACACCTGTCAGAATAGCTAAAAACAACAACAGAAGAAACAAACAACATGTGTTGGTGAGATGTGGTGAAATAGGAGCTCTCTTGCACTGTTGGTGGGAATGCAAACTGGTGCAGCCACTGTGGAAAACAGTATGGAGGTTCCTCAAAATATTAAAAATAGAACTACTTTACAATTCAGCAATCACACAACTAGGTATTTACTGAAAGAATACAAAAATACAAACTCAGAAGGATCCATGCATCCTATGTTTATAGCAGCATTATGTATAACAACCAAATTATGTAAACAACCCAGTTGTCCATGGATTGATTGATGAATGGATAAAAGAAGATGTGACATATATATATATATATATACATATACATATATACACACACATATATTACTCAGCCATAAAAAAGAATGAAATCTTGCCATTTGCAAAGACATGGATAGAGCTAGAGAATATAATGCTAAGTGAAGTCAGTCAGTCAGAGAAGGACAAATACCATAGGATTTCACTTATACATGGAATTTAAGAAACAAAGGAGCAAAGGGAAAAAGAGGGAGAGAGAGACCAAGAAAGAGACTCTTAACTACAGAGAACAAACTGATGGTTTCCAGAAGGGAGGTGGGTGGGGGGATGGGTGAAATAGGTGATGAGGATTAAGGAGTGCACTTGAGATTATCATAGGGTGTTTTATAGAAGTGTTGAATCATTATATTGTACATCTGAAACTAATACAAAACTGTGTTAACTAACTTGAATTTAAATAAAAACTTCAAAAAAATGGTGGTAGATCTGACAGAATCAGGGTCCCAGTTCATCTAGGAAGGAAATTGAATATAATAAAAACTGTTATTATTTGCATCTCAAACTTTTCAGCATGTGAGGCTAGGGGAAGAAAATACAGATTTCTTGGGAAACTGATAGAATTGTTCAGGAAAAAAACTTTCTGGACAAGATGGGCCTTGAAATAAACATGGCTGACATAAGAAAGAAAGATCTTGCTTCATATAATGATATCCCATGCTGAAGTTCACAGGAAGGGGAGAACTAGAGGTCAGGAACATGAAGAAAGAAGACTTCATTGCAGCAACGATCAGCCAGCTAATGATGCAATTCCATGGGGGTGGGCTATATGCAACTATCTAAATTCAGAGAGCCTCAAAGAACCAATGGCAGTTTTAAGGTATAAATTTATGACAGGTAAGAAAAGATTAGAGGCATGAGATAGATAAGGGCATGCCTCTCTGATAATGTTGTGTCTTGGCTATTAAATTCCTAAAAACCCACAAATTTGGAGCTAGAATCTTCGGGTTCAGAATAAACCTTATTAACTAGGCTTGCCAACATAATTTCAAAATCGTACTGCCCTCTCCATTTTTCCCTAATATATTGACTCTAGTTCAGTTACTAATGTCAAGAGAGAAATGATGTGTTTTCAATTTTAATGAAATAGTCACAACTACAAAACTTCCACTTTGGACCATTACAAAGTAACTGACCTTTGACCTACTCTCCTATCAACAACAAATACACATTGGACAAAATATATGTGGCAACTATTTTCAGGCAATTAATAATAGGCAGTATAGTATTGTGATCCTTGAGAGAAAGAAAATATAGAAAGTAAACCCCACAATTACCCAGATTTTTGTTTGTGAATACTTTCTTGACTCACACTGGGAATTGGAGCCTAAGCAGAAAATTGGCCTGCTGGGCTGCGGAAGGGATTGGACTTCATGGGACTGAATAGCAGAGAAAAATGAACCTGTGAAAAAGGGTGGCATCAGATATCTGCATGATCCTAAGACAACAGCTGAGATGCACACAGGCAGGGCTTGACTCTGCTAGGCTTATCAGAGATTGTATATTATGAGGTTGATTGCTAAATGGAGATACCATAGGTTATGTAGTGCTAAAATATTCTGGCCTAGCCACGGAGGAGAGATCCCACTAAACACCTCACGCATTCACTTGAGAATTCCATACCTCAGGAATAAGGACCGTGTTCTACAGTAAAGAACAAAAGGTTAAAGACCCACTCTAACAGAATAAAACTAAGCCATAAAGTACCTAAAGTATCCACCAGTAATTAAAGAGGTTTTCAAAAGAACTCGATGTCCTTTAAAAGAAGATGACATAATACAGACTCTATACAATTTACCATTTGTGATATCCAGCACACAAAATAAAATAATCCTAGGCATGCAAAAGGGCAGAAAAATGTGTCAAGAAGAATAGTAGTCAATAAAACACAAGAGAGGGTACAGCTGTTGGAATTAGCAGACAAGGAATTTAAAGCAGGTGTTATAAATACATTTTTAAAATCTAAAGGAAAGTTATGGTCATAATGAGTGAATAGATGGGAAATCTCAGCAGATAAATAGAAATTATAAATATAAACCAATTATTTTGTAATTGAAAAGTACAGTATCCAACATGAAAAAAAAATCACTGGATGAGATTAACAGTAAAATGGAGACTGCGGAAGAAAAGATTGTTGAAGCTAGATCAATAAAATTCCTCATCTGAAAGAGAAATTGGGGAAGACTAAAATAACTAAGTTTCAATGACATGTGGAACAAATGGTCTAACATGGTTGAAACTGGAGACAGAGAAAGAAAATGGTATTTAAAGAAAGCATGGCTAAAATGTCCCCAAATTTGTTGAAAAACAATCACCCTTTTGATCTAAGCTATCTGAACTCCAAATGGAACAAATGCAAAGAGAACTATATGTGTGCACATCGTAGTCACATTGCTGCCTTCTCATTAGAAAAAATGGAGGCTATAATTCAATGAAATGGTATCTTTAAAGTGATGAAAGAAAAAACAAAGGAGAATTAAACATCTAGGGAAAACATCTTTCAAAACATAGGGCAAAATCAAGACACTTTCAGATAAAAAAAAGTTTGGAAAATTTGTTGCTAGCAGACCTGCACTAAAAGAAATAACTAAAGGAAGTTCTTTAAGCTGAAGAGAAAGGACATTAGACAGAAACTCAAATACAAGTAGTTACCAAAAATGAGAAACAAGTAGGTAAGTATAAAAGTCCATATATTTTTCTACTCCGAATTTGTTAGAAAAACAACTATTTGAGGCAAAAATATTACCCTATATTATGGGTTTTATTATATTTATATAATTGTAACATACATGATAATATCATAAAGACAGAAAAGATGGAATTTTGCTGTTGAAAGGTTCTCACATTTTATATTAAGATCTACAATGTTATTTTGATTATATTATGATAAGTTAAAATGCATATTATATTCTTAAATCGATGGTTCACATCCAGGGAATTTTGCATCCCAGGGAACATTGGACAATGCATGGAGACATGATCATTGTCAAAACTGGAAGGAGATGTTACTGGCATATAGTAAGTACCAGCTAGGGATGATGCTTAACATCCTACAATGCACAGGACAGCCCCCCCCCAATAGATAATTATTTGACCCAAAATGTTGATAGTGCTGAGGTTGAGAAATCATGCTCTATTTTTTTTAAAAAGATTTATTTATTTATTTTAGAGAGATTATGAGTGTGGGGGGGCAGAGGGAGAGGGAGAATCTCAAGCAGACTCTGCACTGACTGCATAGCCCCATGTGGGGCTTGATCTTACCACCCAGAGATTATGACCTGAGATGAAACCAAGAGTTAGATGTTCAACCGACTTAACCACCCAGGTGCCCCAAGAAACCCTGCTCTAAAACAAGCACAAAAAAAATGTAAAGAGGTATTATACAGGAATTAACATGGAATAATAAAAAATATTTTTTAATCCAAAAGAAGTCAGGAAGGGAGGAATAGAAGAACAAAACATGAATGGGCCAATTAGAAAACAAGTAGCAAGATGGTAGGCTTACACTAAATTTTATCAATAATTATATTAAGTGTAAATTAATTCAACACTTCAAATAGAAGACAGAAAATTACAGACTGTATAAAAAAAGCAAGACCCAACTATACGCATGCTAAAGAAACATATTTTATATACAGAAAATAAAAGAATGGAAAAAGTACATCACACAGACAGTAAGCAACAGAAAGCTGATGTAGCTATATTAATTTCTGACGGAATAAACTTCAAAACATAGTGCATTAACAAAAATAAAGAATATCATTTCGAAATAATAAGGTCAATTCACCAGAAGGCATACATTAGAAACTCTTAAATAACATTGCTTTAAAATGCATAAACTCAGACCTGACCAAAAAAGGCAAAGAGACAAATTCACAATCATAGGTGGAGAATTTAAGACTCCTTTTTCAGGAATTAATAGACCAACTAGAGAAAAAACAAACAAAAAAAGACAAAATAAAACAAATAAAAAACCCCACAAAAAACCCTAGTAGGGGGGAAAGAGAAAAAAGATGGCCAAGGAGTAGGAGATCTTTTTTCAGCTGGTCCCCTGAATCGAGCTAGATATCTACCAGATCATCCTGAACACCCACGAAATCAGCCCTAGACGCAGGAAGATACATCTGGATCTCTACAAATGAACATCTCCGGCGCTGAGTATTGAGGTATGAAGCAGGGAGCTGTGAAACCGCGCACAGATATTGGAAGATAAACGGAAGGGGGAGGGAGCTGCCGCGGTCGGGCTCCTGGAAGCGGTAGCCCCCTGCACGGGGAAGCCGGCAGACTTGCGGATGGCACCCGCAAGAAAGGTGACTGAGACCGTGAGCCTGGGAACGCGCACGCGACCAGACTGAAAACTGGAGCTCCGGAGCACTCACTGGAACATGACTGAAACTGGGAGCTTGGGAGCCTGTGCGGGTACAAACTGAAACCGGAGCTCGGGAGTGCGCAGGCGACCAGAATGAAAACCAGAGTGCCAGAGCACACGTGAACCACAATGAAAAAGGGAGCTCGGGAGCGTGCTCATGGGAACCGGGGGCGGCTGGCGGTATTAGAAGCACAAAGGACAGAGATGTGCCAGCCCTGGGAGTGAGGACTGGGAGAGGGGCTGTGGGCACACAACCTGGACACTGCGGGGGTTTTTAGCAGCACCGACAGAGGCAGAGTTAAAGTGGCCAGGAAAGCTCAGTGGAGAGCAGACTGCGATCTCTCTGTTCTGAGACAGAGGCTAGGATACAGCCACTGCTGCTCTCACTCTCAGAAGAGTCACAGAAAACTGCCATGAAAAGCCGCCAGAGAACAAAAGCCCAGAAATACCGGTTCGCATTGTGCCCATCCCCACCACCTCTCACAGGGGACGGGGCAACTCTACCCAAACAGGGTTGCCTGAGTATCAGTGCGGCAGGACCCTCGCCCAGAAGGCAGGCTGAAAAATCAAGAAGCCCACATCCCTAAGGTCCCTATGAAACAAGTACACATTGCCTGGGTCCTGGTCAATAACTTGGGCTCTGTGCATCCCCGCAACCTCTCCTCATC
>NC_048238.1:17145531-17240976 GCF_002007445.2 Ailuropoda melanoleuca
ATGTCCAAGAGGCAGAGAGGACCCCTCCCAAGATCAATGAGAACAGACCTACACCACGTCACATAATAGTATAATTCACAAATATTAGATCTAAGGATACAATCTTGAAAGCGTCCAGGGGGAAGAGAATCCTCACCTACAGAGGGAGGAACATCAGAATAATGTCAGACCTCACTACAGAGACCTGGCAAGCCAGAAAAACCTGGCAAGACATATTCAGAGCACTAAGTGAGAAGAACATGCAGCCAAGGATCCTCTATCCAGCCAGACTGTCATTCAGAATTGATGGAGAGACAAGGACCTTCCAGACCAGCAGAAACTGAAAGAATATGTGACCACCAAGCCATCCCTACAAGAAATATTAAGGGGGGGTTCTATAAAAGTAAAAAGTACAATCATATCTCTCAATAATCACTCTCAATGTGAATGGCCCATAAAATGCCACAGGGTTGAAGACTGGATAAAAAGACATGACCCATCCATATGCTGTCTACAAGAGACTCATTTTGAACCTAAAGATACATCCAGACTGAAAGTGAAGGGATGGAGAACCATTTTTCATGCCAATGGACCTCAAAAGAAAGCTGGGGCAGCAATTCTCATATCAGACAGATTAGATTTTAAACCAAAGACTGTAGTTAGAGATATAGAAGGACACTATATTATTCTTAAAGGATGTAGCCAACACCTGGATATGACAATTATAAATACCTATGCCCCCAGCAGGGGAGCAGCTAGATACACAAGCCAACTCTTAACCAGAATAAAGAGACATAGAGATTATAATACGTTAATAGTAGGGGACCTCAACACTCTGCTCTCAGCAATAGACAGATCACCTAAGCAGAAAATCAACAAAGAAACAAGAGCTACATGGAACTTTCTCCAGAATGGACCCCTCATAGATATATACAGAACACTACACCCCAGAACAACAGAATACTCATTCTTTTCGAATGCACATGGAACTTTCTCCAGAATGGACCATATACTGGGTCACAAAACAGGTCTCAACCGATACCAAAAGACTGAAATTTTTCCCTGCGTATTCTCAGACCACAATGCCCTGAAATTGGAACTCAATCACAAGGAAAAATTTGGAAGAAACTCAAACACTTGGAAACTAAGAACGATCCTGCTTAAGAATGATTCTGTAAACCAGGGAACTAAAGATGAGCTTAAGCAATTTATGGAAACCAATGAGAATGAAAATACATCAGTCCAAAACCTATGGGACACTGCAAAGGCAGTCCTAAGGGGAAAATACATAGCCACCCAAGCCTCACTCAAAAGAATACAAACATCTGAAATGCAGTTTTTATATTCTCACCTCAAGAAGCTGGAACAGCAACAGAGGGACAGGCCTAATCCACACACGAGGAAGCAGCAGAGATCAATGAATTAGAAACCAGGAGCACAGTAGAGCAGATCAACAAAACTAGAAGCTGGTTCTTTGGAAGAATAAATCAGATCAATAAGCCACTCTCCATACTTATCCAAAACCATACTTATCCAAAAGAATAGAGAAAGGACCCAAATTAATAAAATTATGAATGAAAGGGGAGAGATCACGACCAACACCAAAGAAATAGGAAGGATTATTATCAACAACTATATGCCAATAAATTAAACAACCTGGGAGAAATGGATGCCTTCCTGGAAACCTATAAACTACGAAGTCTGAAACAGGAAGAAATTGATTATCTAAACAGAATGATTAATTATGAAGAGATTGAAGCAGTGATCAAAAACCTCCTCAAAAACAAGATTCCAGGGCCTGACGGATTCCCCGGGGAATTTTACCAAACATTCAAAGAAGAAATAGTACCTATTCTCCTGAAGCTGTTTCAAAAAATAGAAACAGAAGGAAAACTACCATACTCATTCTATGAGGCCAGTATTACCTTGATCCCCAAACCAGGCAAAGACCCCATCAAAAGGAGAATTACAGACCGATATCCCTGATGAATATGGATGCCAAAATTCTCAACAAGATCTTAGCTAATAAAATGCAACAGTACATTAAAAGGATTATCCATCACAACCAAGTGGTATTCATCCCTGGGATGCAAGGGTAGTTCAACATTCACAAATCGATCAGTGTGATAGATCACATCAACAAGAAAAGAGTCAAGAACCATATGATTCTCTCCTTTTTGACATTGTCACAGCAACTTTTTTCATGACACATCCCCAAAAGCAAGAGAAACAAAAGAAAAAAATGAACTTGTGGGACTTCATCAAGATCAAAATCTTCTGCACAGCCAAGGAAACCGTCCAAGAAACTAAGAGGCAGCCCACCAAATGGGAGAAGGTATTTGCAAATGACACTACAGATAAAATACTGGTATCCAAGATCTACAAAGAACTTCTCAAACTCCATACACGACAAACAAATATTCAAATCAAAAAATGGGCAGAAGATACGAACAGACACTTTTGCAATGAAGACATACAAATGGCTAACAGACACTTAAAAAAATGTTCAAAATCATTAGCCATCACGGAAATTAAAATCAAAACCACATTGAGATACCACCTTATGCCATTTAGAATGGCAAAAATGGACAAGGCAAGAAACAACAAATGTTGGAGAGTATGTGGAGAAAGGGGAACCCTCTTACACTGTTGGTGGGAATGCAACTTTGTACAGCCACTTTGGAAAACAGTGTGGAGGTCCCTTAAAAAGTTAAAAATAGAGCTACCCTACGATCCAGCAGTTGCACTACTGGGTATTTACCCCAAAGATACAGACGTAGTGAAGAAAAGGGCCATATGCACCCCCGTGTTCATAGCAGCAATGTGCTCAATAGCTAAATTGTGGAGGGAGCTGAGATGCCCTTCAATAGACGAATGGATAAAGAAGATGTGGTCCTTATATACAATGGAATATTACTCAGGCATCAGAAAGAACAATTACCCAACATTTGCAGCAACAGGGATGGGACTGGAGGAGATTATGCTAAGTGAAATAAGTCAAGCAGAGAAAGACAATTATCATATGGTTTCACTCATTTCTGGAACATAAGAAATAGAAGGAAGGTCGGTAGGAGAAGGAAGGGAAGAATGAAGGGGGGGGTAAACAGAAGGGGGAATGAACCATGAGAGACTATGGACTCTGGAAAACAAACTGAGGGCTTCAGAGGGGAGGGCGTGGGAGATGGGGATAGGCCCGTGACGGGTATTAAGGAGGACACATATTGCATGGAACACTGGGTGTTATACGCCAACAATGAATCATGGAACACTACATCAAAAACTAAGGATGTACTGTATAGTGACTAACATAATAATAATAATAATAAAACCCTACTAGGGATATAGAAGATTTGAACAAGATGATCAGTGAACTTGACCTAATTAATATTTATAGAATATTATACCCCAAAAGTAGAGAATACACATTCTTTTCAAGGGTCTGTGACATATCCACCAGGATAGACCATATGCCAGGTCATAAAAATGATTTTTAATTTATTTAAAAAGACCAAAATCCTACATTGTATATTCTCTGATTATAATAGAAGAATAATAAAAATCAATAACAACATGTCATCTGGAAAGTCCTTAAATATTAGGAAATTAAACAACACATTTTTAAATAAAGTGTGGGTCAAAAAAGAAATCTCAGGGAGATTAGAAATTATTTAGAACTGAGTGAAAGTTAAAATACATCAAATTTTGTGGCATATTACCAAAACAGTATTCAGTGGAGAGTTCATTGTTTTAAATGCTTATATTTAAAATGAGAAATGTTTAAAACCAAATTAAAAGTTTCCTCCCTAAAAAATCTAAAATAAGAAGAGGAAATTTAATCAAAATAAATAGAAGGAAGGAAATCACAAGGATGAGGAAAAAATCAATAAAATAGAAAACAGATAAAAATAGAAAATCAACAAAAACAAAAGTTGATTCTTTGAATAAATAAAATTGGAAAACTATAGGAGGATGATAAAGAAAAAGAGAAATACAAATTATTAATACCATGAATGAAAAAAAAAGGATATCACTAAAAATATTATAGACGTTAAGAGGACGCTACAGCAATGTTATATACAAATTCATCCCAATAAATTCAATGTTTTTGATAAAATGGACAAATTTGTCAAAAGAAAATTACCAAAATTAACAAGAAATGGAAAATCTGAATTGTACTATATCTATTAAAAATGGAATTCTTAATACAAATTCTTTACACAAAAACCTCCAAACCCATATTGCTTCACCTGTGAATTATATCAAACATTTAAGGATGAAATATTTTCCATACTTTGTAAATTATTTCAGAAAATAGAAGTAGGGATAACACCTCTCAACTTGGTTTTATGAGACCAGGAAAATCACAATATCAAAACTTGACAAAGACATTAAAAGAAACTTACAGATTGATATGTGTTATGAATTTAAGTGCAACATTCCTTAATAAAACAATAGTAAATTGAAGCCAACAATATATACATAAAGGACAATACACCATAACCAAGTAGGATTCCTCTAAAGAATGTAAGGTTAGTTTAATGTTTAAAATCAGTTATTTTAATTAACTATTGACAGAATAAGGGAGAAAAACTATAATATCATCTCAATAGGTGAAGAAAAGCATTTGACAAAAATTGTTCATCCATTCATTATACAAAGTCATAAAACTAGGAATAAAAGGGAACTTCCTCAACTTGAGTAAGGACATCTACAAAAAAGCCTACAACTAGCATCATCCCTAATGGTAAAATGCTGCACATGTTCCCCTAAGCTTGTGAACAAATCAAAGACGTTCTTTTACCACCTCTATTCAACAATGTACTAAAGATTCTGTCTAGTGTGATAAGGCAATAAAACAAGGTATACAAATTGGAAAGAAAAAGTAAAATTATTTTATTTGTAGACAATGTGATTTTCACTTTGAAAATCCTAAGGAATCTAAAAGAAACTACTAGAACTAATTAATGAATTTATCAAGGGCTCAGGATACAAGGTCAATATAAAACTTCAACTTGATTTTTAAATATGTGCTACAAATAATTGAATAATTAAATTTAAATCCATTTGAAATAGTGTCAAAAACATAAATACTTCTCAGTACACTTAACAAATAATAGATAAACTTCAACACTGAAAGCTATAAAATATTGCTGGAAAAAATTATATAAGGCCTAAATAAGTGGAACAGTATACCATGGTAAATGGATTGTAAAACTCATTATTGTTAAGATGTTGATTATCTTCAATTTCATATATAGATTTGGTTCAACCCCAATCACAACTGTAGCAGGTTTTTAAAAATAGAATTTGACAAACTGATTCTAAAATTTATATAAAAATTCAAGGGACTGAGAATAGTCAAAATGATCTTGAAAAAGACATAAAAGCTGGGCCACTTGCACCACTTAACTTCAAGACTTACTATAAAGCTACATTAATCAATACGTCATATTGGCCTAAAAGACAAATAGATGAATGGAGGAGAATAACAAATACAGAAGTAGATCCATGCTTATAAGGTCAATTAATTTTTAATATAAGCACTAAAACAATTCAATAGGGAAAGGAAATTCCTTTTAACATATGACTCTTGACCAACTGGATATTCATGTGGAAAATAATGAACATTGACACCATATGCAAACATAAACTCAAGTTGTGAAACAGGTGTGGATGCAATAGCTAAAACTATAAAGCTTCTAGAAGAAAGCTACTAGAGACTATCTTTGCCATCTAGGTGTAGGCAAAGACTTCTTAAATAGGGCACAGAAATCAATAAACGTAAAATAAAAATTGATAAATTGACTTCATCAGAATTTAAAACTTATGCTTATTAAAGTAGACAATTGAGAAAATTTAAGGCAAGCCATAGGCTGGCAGAAAGTATTCACAACACAGATGCCTGACAAAGGGCTTGTAGGAAAGATATACAAAGAATGCTTTTAATGAAATAATATAAAGGCAATAAACTCAATTTAAAATGATAAAAATACTTGAACAGACACTTAAGAAGAGAAGACATAGTAATGCCCAATAAACACATAGAAAAGTGCTCAAATTTATTAGTAATCCAAGAAAAAGAAAAGAAAACCACAATGAGCTATTAAAACAAGTATTCAATCATTAGAATGGCTAAAATTAAAATGACTGGCAACACCAAATTTTATCAAGGATATGGAGCAACTCACATATTATTGGTGATGTGGAAATGATACAATCACTTTGGAGAACTAACAAACTTTTATTAGACAGCTAACTATACATCTACTATGGGACCCAGCAATCCCATTCCTATATATTTACCTGAGAAAAATGAAAGCATAACTTGACAAAAATATTTGTATATAAGAATGTTTATAGTTGTCTTTCTCTGACTGATTTATTTCATTTAGCATAATATCCTCTAGTTCCATCTACATCATTGCAAATGGCAAGATTTCATTTTTTAATGGTTGCATAATGTGATCTCACTAATATGTGGAATTTAAGAAACAAGGCAGAGGATCATAGGGGAAGAGAGGAAAAAATGAAACAAGATGAAGCCAGAGAAGGAGACAAACCATAAGAGGCTCTTAATCTTAGGAAATAAACTGAGGGTTACTGGAGGGGAGGGGGGTGGGGGAATGAGGTAACTGGATTATGGACATTGGGGAGGGTATGTGTTGTAATGAGCACTGGGTATTATATAAGACTGATGAATCACAGACCTGTACACATGAAACAAATAATACATTATGTGTTAATTGAATTTAAATTAAAAAATTAAATAAAATAAATTCCAGATGGATTAAAAGCCTAAATGTAAAAAGCTAAACCATAAAACTCATATAAGAGTCTTTTATACCATCAAAGTAGAAAAGGAAATAAGACTCACACACAAAAGTTTAAAGCTTAAAGGAAAAGATTAATAAATTAAAATAGAAGTCGTTAAAAACCAACTTAAAAGATTTGCCACAACATACTGGAAGAAGGCATCTCCATCACAGAAAATAAACAAAGGATAAGAGATGCAGAAATTAGAATTTCTACAAATCAGTAAGGGCAAAAACTCAATAGAAAAATGGGCAAATGATATGAACAGAAAATTCAGGGAAAAGAAAATCAAAAGAGTCATTAAACATATGGAAAGATGTTCAATGTCATGAGTAATCAATGATACCCATCAGATCGGCAAAAATTAGGAAGTCTAAAATGTTAGGAATCAGCAAGAATGTGGAAAAACAGCAAATACTAAACATATATGATAAGAATAGAAACAAACAAGAGATCACCTTGGCAATAACAGTAGAATAAGCTACTCTATTGTCTAAGAATTCCATCTCCAGATAATTACTTAGAGAAACCTCACATGGGCACACAAGACTGGTACAAAGATGTATAATGTAGCATTGTTTATAATGGTAAAGGATTAGAAACAATACAAATGTCTATCAATAGGGAAATAAACTGTGGCATATACATTCAATTGATATATGACTATTAAAATGAATGAATTAGAACTACATGTATAAAATTGGTAAATTAAAAAAATTAAATGAAAAAAAGAATGTTTATGGTTGCTTTATCACTACGGCCCCAAAATAGAAACAACTTAAATGGAGTGGAATACCCTTCAGCAATTAAAAAAATAGTGAACAACTGATACATAAAACAGCATGAATGAGTCTCAAAATGAATTTGTTGTGCGAAAAAATAACACATTCTTCATGTTGAGAACAGACAACATTAATCAATGTGATAAAAATTGTAATAGTGATTGTCTATGGGAATGTGGAAATTGAGAAGGGCATGAGGGAATTTTCTAAAGTGATGGAAATGTTCTGTATTTTGACTGAGGTGTTGGTTACAGATATGTGTACATTTGTCAAAAGTAATCAAATTGCCCCTTAATACCTGTGCATTTCAATGTATGTAAATTTTACATGACTTTTAAAAGTCTCTAAGGGAAAATTATTTTGGAGTCATATAATGATCAATCCTGCAAGCCAGGTTAATGAGTTTGGACTTTATCCTGCATTCAACAAGACTTCGATAGAGATTTTTTAAAAAAAAACTATTTATTTGAGAGAAAGAGGGAGAACAAGCATGTGCAAGAGAGGGAGCACCAGCAGTAGGAGAGCAGAGGGAGAGGGAGAAGATGTGGGGCTCGTGGGGCTCGATCCCAGGATCTCAGGATCATGACCTGAGCTGAAGGCAGACGCTTAACTGACTGAGACACTCAGGTGCCCCTCAATAGAGATTTTTAACCAGGAACTGAATATATTTATTTTTAAAGAAACACATTTCTGACAAAACTGTAAAAGACAGATTGGAAAGGGGAGTATCTGGAGGCTATTACAAGTCCAGGCAGTAAGCAATGAGGCATGAAACTAGGGCAGTGAAAGTGGGTGTAGGGAGTTAACAGATGGGAGAAATATCAAAGAGTCAATATCAAGGGAAATGTGTGCTGGGGTTGGAAAGAGATAAGGAGTTGAGGATAGCTGCTATTTGCGAAGGTAGAGACGATAGGTATGTTTTTATTGGGGAAAGGGCATGAAGGGTTATGGGGTCAGGAAATAGGTTCAGTTATAAATGAGGTCAAGCTGCCTACAGGACATCTATGTGGAGTTATCCGATCAGCACTTGGAAGTATGGATATGGATCATTTGAGAGTGGCCAGGATGGGAGTCAGGGCTAGAGATAAAGATTAGATGGCCTGAAAAAATAAGCAGAGTGAGAGATAAGAGGCTAAAGGCAGTGCTACACCAGGGATCTCAGACCTGATAGCTTTCACAAAGCTTGATAGAGCAAATGTGTAAATCTTCTAAACACCAAAATATGACCTGCTCACTTTCATAAAACACTAAAGGCCCTCATGTCTTAGTCCTACAGACTTCCATCATTCTGACAACACATAAGAGGGACAAAGAAGGGTAGGTTTGATGATAACTGGTGCCAATTCTCAACACCCTGTCAGGAACCACCTTTGCTTGAAAGAATGTAGGAGAGGTCACAATACAGGGCAATGCAGGTGGTGCATTTAACCAGCTTTGGGAGCTTGGAGGTGAGGGTTGGAGAATGGTAAGTGGTAGGTAGCATTCTGTGACTCTGCTATTTCAGTGACGTGTTTTTAGCCATTTGAATATTAGGTAAAAACCCACATAAAAAACTTCCTGCTTCTCCTTCTGTTGATGGTTGTGACAGCAGGTAGTGGTGGTGAGTCCTTACACTGAAATTGATGATGGCAGTGGTTGAATGTGTCCCTAAGCCCTCCAAGGCTTTCAGGTAGCCATCCTCCTCATGACTTTAGCTTGATGAAGCATCCAACAGACAGAATAAACAGAATATCTAACTTTAAGATAAAACCTGGGAAGAGGATCTAGTGAAGCTTAGAGAGAAGAAATGGGAGAAAAAAAAGAAAAGCAGCCAAGGGCTAGGAAAGAGAATCAATAAGGAGTGTGCTCAACAATATTGAATGTTGCCAAGAGGTCAGCAGGATGACTACTTGTAATTGGCAATTAGTTGAAAATTAGCTTGTCATCAGAGAATTTTTAAAAGTTCTTATTGAAGTATAATTGACATATAATGTCATATTAGTTTCAGGTATACAATATATTGATTTGACAATTCTGTACATTATTCAAGGCTCACCATGGTAAATGTAGTTACCATCTGTCACCTGTACATCTGTACATATATTACAATATTATTTATTTTTTAAAAGATTTATTTGAGAGAGAGAGTGGCAAGTGGGGGAGGGGCCAGAAGGAGAGGGAAAGAAGCAGACTCCCCATTGAGCACGAAGCCCGATGTGGAGCTCCATCTCATGACCCTGAGATCATGGTCACCTCCCAAATATATGAAACCTTGAGTCTTCTGACCATCCTCTGCCACATTCACATTTCCAGAATGCCCTGTGCCTTCTCACTCCCATTCCAAACTCTCACTGGTTTCCACTCTCCAAAAATTTTCCCCTGAGCCCCCAAGAACTCCCTCTTCTATGGTCACAAACTTCCCATATTCTCATCCTCTTCTTGGAGATTTCCTCCATCTCCTTGTTGAAAAAAAGCCAGGGCTCTCCCCAAAGACTCAGCTTCACCTAAAACCCTTTCAAGGGGGAATTCTCTTTTTCCACACCTCTTCAGTTCCCCTTGCTACTTTCAGGGCATTGTTTTTCCATCTTCTTGGAGAAAAACACCCCATTTGATGTTCATGCCATCAGCTCATTATGGAAGATTGAAATTCAGCCTTATTTTCAGTTATTCTGTATGCTATTTATTTTACATGAAAAATAACTTTTACACAAAAAGTTTTTAGACATGTTCTTAGTTCTAAAAGAATCTGCATCATCTTTTATACTGGCTAAGTAAAGCTAGATCAGTGCGGTCATAGTAAGCAGGTTAATTATCCCAAAAATGATGAGTAAATTTAACCTCCAGTGGTTATCAGTGTTAAATGCAATCTCCATAGATTACAGAAATTCAGTCTCCATAGTTTACAATTTTAGGTCAACAAATCCTACTTTCTGTGCTAACATCTTAACAAATGTAGTTTCTGATAATAAACATTGATAATCTCAAAGTTACAAGTCAACAGTTCTTAGAACTATTTTTTAAAAAATCTCTCTATGTTAAAGAAATCTTCCCTGACACTTTTAGTAATTAGAACTAGACAGAAATTTAACTTCATGATAAGAATATATTGCATAGTCAAATTTTGTGCTAGCTGGTATGTAACTCTTCCCCAACCTTCATTATTCCCTATCCAAATAAAAGCTAAGGGCGAAGCTAGTGCATTGTTTGCACAAACTACTTGTGACCACAACTTCTTTTCTTAATGTTTTCCATTAAGAGGTCCTAAGGACTTACAGAATGATTTTATACAGCCTGAATCAAGTTAATGCAACAATTATTCATTTTAATTTCCAGAGGTTAAATCGTTCTTCTCCCTTCCTCATTGCTGTCATCTACTAACCCACTGGTCCTCCCCTTAATCCATTTAAGACTTTAATACAAAGCATCACTGATTTCTTGTGTATCCAAACATCTGCCATTAACCTGAATACTACATCAGCCACAAACATGCAGTGTTATGGGATGAACTATGTTCACCCAAAATTTGTATGTTGAAGTCCTAACCCCCAGTGCTTCAGAATGGGACTTTATTAGAAAATAGGGACTTTAAAGAGGTATGTAAGGTTAAATGAAGGCGTTAGGGTGAGCCCTAATCCGATATTACTGATGCCTTCATATGAAGAAGAAATTAGGACATAGACACACATAGAAAGAAAATCATGTGAAGACAGAGGGAAAAAACTATCTACAAGCCAAGGAGAGAAGTCTCAGAAGTCTCACTGACACCTTAATCTCAGACTTTTAACCTCCAAGATCATGTGCTTTACCTCTATTAACTCATTTAATCCTTACAGCATCTATATGAAATTGGCAGATGAGGAAAGTGAGATACAGGGAAATAAAATAACTTGCCAATTCTACACAGTTTAGCAGAGTCAGAGGCCAATTGTCCAATTGAAGTCAGGTTGTCCAATTCCAGTAAATAACTTATAGACAATCATTCTTGGATCCTGTAAAGCACTGGATATGCCATTAACCTTTATTTAGATGGAGAAGCATAAAGGGTAGAGACTATTTGTGTAAGTTACCCACTGTATTCTGCTCTGTTGCGTGACATCAATAGTCATGTAGATATTTAGCCTCTCAATTTCATGACCTTAAGTCCACCTCTAGCTACTATCCTATTACTCTTCTCCTATCCAGGGCCAAAGAGCTTTAAAATGTCACTAGAATATCTCCATTTACTTCAGTGTTATTCTTTAATCCACTGTAATATGGTTCTGATGCCTACCACATCTCTGAAGCAGTCACTAATAAGGTTATTTGCAACCTCTTTTTGCTCAATACAATGAAAAGCTTTCATTTATTTGTTTCTGTAATTTTCAATAGGTACTATATACACATGAAACAATATTTTAAAGTTCAAAAAGGTAGACTAAAAAGGAAGTCTCTGTTTCCAACCCATGTTTTCCAGCTTAGTTCCCTTTTCTTTTCAAGAAGCAACAGCTATTAGCTAGAGAGTTTTTTTGTTTGTTTGTTTCCTTCTAGAGATATTTAATACAAAATTGAGTAATATAGTCTTTAAGTTTTTTTATATCATAAATTGGAGCATATGAAAAACACTGTTCTATTCTTTTGATGTTTTCATATAATGACAGACATTAGAGATCTTTCCATATCAGTAGAGAGCTCACTCATTCCTTTGAACAACTGCATAATATTCTATTAATTTTATGACATTAAGGTATCAAAATTTATTTAACTTATCATCCATAGCACTTATTTTGTTTCAGTATTCACAATCGATGATGCAATACATTTCCTCAAAGATACATGTTAAGAATATGTTGCATTGGGGCGCCTGGGTGGCTCAGTTGGTTAAGCATCTGACTCTTGATTTTGGCTCAGGTCATAATCTCAGGGTTGTGGGATTGAGCCCACATGGGGCTCTGTGCTCAGGAGGGTATCTGTTTGGAATTCTCCCTCTCCCTCTGCCCCTCCCCACCATGGGCATGCACTCTCTCTTTCACTCTCTCTCTCTCAAAATAATAAATAAATCAATAAATCTTTACAATTTTTTCCCATACATAATAGGAAACAGGGTGAGGCAAACAAGGTGCCTAAGGCACACACTAAGGAGATGCTCACTCTCAGGTTCATGCATATGGGGAATCAACACTTGTATGATCCTGAGTGTGAGTGCATGGAGAGACAATCATCACAGTATGCATGTCCTGGCAATTGTTTGTAATTTCCCCCCTTCTTTTTGCTGTCTTGAATATTTTCTTAAAACTGTTTTGTTGTTGTTTGCTTTAAGCAATAAGAACTTCTGAGATCAAGGAGAAAATGAGAAATTTAGATTCCTAGGAACCAAGTGTTATGTAACTCTAGGTGAGTCACTGTTCTGTAGTAAAGGAGGAGGAGAGTCTCAAAGCTTATTACAAGCTGTTGAGGGTGGGAATAGGTGAATATGATAACACAATTTATCTTCCCCTTTCCATTTGTGAGAAAAGAAACATATTATGATATGATATGGCACATAAATTTGAAATAATTTGATTCTTGAGTATGGGTTTGCTAAAGAGCTCAGAATATACATTTACTCATTACCATATTATGTCACGTGGCTTCATAATGTTGTATGTTAAGCGTATGTTTCAAATAGTGTTTCTCTGCATTGTTTTTCAACATTACAGGTTCTATGATTAATAGTGAAAGCTGAAATGGAAGAGAAAATAATTGTCCTAAAATCTCTTATGGGATTTTGAGAGTAGAGCTTAACATTCTGTTTGGCTGTGATCAAGACAGTATCAGATTGAAAACTATGGGGTTGAATACAAATCATTAGTGTGCTTTCTGGAATTTGTCTTTATTTTATAGGCTTGGACTCCAAAGGTTAGCATTTATGCTGCTGTTACATTTTCTTAGACACCAGAATGAGCAAAT
The DNA here is from genome assembly GCF_002007445.2 of Ailuropoda melanoleuca. Taxonomy (NCBI): domain Eukaryota; kingdom Metazoa; phylum Chordata; class Mammalia; order Carnivora; family Ursidae; genus Ailuropoda; species Ailuropoda melanoleuca. The sequence continues at coordinate 17,159,010 of NC_048238.1, forward strand.
TTGGACAAATTGCCATAAGAAGTGATGTCATGCTAGGATTGCAAAATTCAAAGGGTCAAGATTTTCAATGACTTTGATAACAAAATTGTCAGATTGGACCATATATTTCATATATTAATGCCTTTTATAAAAATACGGTTTCTAGGAGCACCTGGGTAGCGCAGTCGTTAAGAGTCTGCCTTCGGCTCAGGGCGTGATCCCGGCATTCTGGGATCGAGCCCCACATTCAGGCTCCTCCGCTATGAGCCTGCTTCTTCCTCTCCCACTCCCCCTGCTTGTGTTCCCTTTCTCACTGGCTGTCCCTCTGTCAAATAAATAAATAAAATCTTTTAAAAAAATACGGTTTCTAAAATCCAAATAGCAAGGGATTAACATTTAATAATTAATTACTATCATAAAGCATGTTAGAAGCTTATACCCTGAAAACCTTTTGATATTTTAATCATTAGCTACTAAAATCCATTGCTTAATTTTATCCTGATTATCTCTCCAAGTGTAAAAACGAATACAAGGTGAATATTTTCTTTTTTTTTTCTTTAAAGACTTTTATTTATTTATTTGACAGAGATAGAGACAGCCAGCAAGAGAGGGAACACAAGCAGGGGGAGTGGGAGAGGAAGAAGCAGGCTCAGAGCGGAGGAGCCTGACGTGGGGCTCGATCCCACAACGCCGGGATCGCGCTCTGAGCGGAAGGCAGACGCTTAACTGCTGTGCCACCCAGGCGCCCCGTGAATATTTTCTTTGAGTCACATGGCTTCCAGGCCATATACATGCACAGGACTCTGCTTTTTTTTTTTTTAGGATTTCCAAGATGTTTGATTTGAAAAATTTTTGCAAGTGTATTTACTTCCTTTTCAAATCTTCTCAATTCTGCAAGTTGATATTTTATAATTTGACTTATTATAAATAATTTTGTATCATTCTTTCTTACTTCATGGGCACACTGTCTTCTTTTATTTCTCCAAGGATATTTATGACAGCTTGCTGAACTTCTATTCTGTTTGCATGCACATACTTTTTTGGGGTTGCACTTTTTAATCTGTTAGTTTTGGTCTATCTCTTCAATACTCAAATTCTTTTCTTATTTTTTAAAATATTCTTTTATTTTTTAGTGTAAGATTTTGGCTTTTCAGTTTTAAATTCTTAAGCTATCTGGAACTGATTGTGGACAGGAGATCCAATTTTATTATTTTTCCATATGGGTAATAAACTGTCAGCACATTTTTTCAGCTTTATTAAGTATAATTGAAAGATAAAAATTATATATATATTTAAGGTGAATAGCTTGATGTTCTGATTTTTATATTCAAATTCTTTTCAGAATTGGGTAAACTTTTATTGTCTACTTATTTTCAAGATAGGAGACTAAAAAGCCAACTGGGAGGAGGTCGGTTTCTAAAAATGATTTACTAGCTTGTTTCAGAACCATTCTGAAGAGAAGAACTAGCAAAACTCAATGAAACTTTTTTTTAAAAACATCAGAGTCACCATACAGCAAGGACATGCAGAGTTAATATCCCAGAGGAAAAAAAAGCCAAAAGAAAGGAAGCAGGGCTTGTGGCAGTTTGGGGGACAAAAAATAGAGTTTAGTACATGCAATGGTTTATAGCCCTGTAAATATTCTTGGTCTACAGTTCCAACCCCAAAGGGCTACCCAAGAGTTAGGGTGAACCAGAAATAGACCAGCTCTCATGAAGTCAGAAGTTCAATTTGAATCAGCTGAATTTTACAGGATTAAAAGATTAAAAATCTTTTTTAGACTAACTGACTGCCAGAAGCAAGAATAAATACTCTTTGCAGAAATATAACATCATCTAGAGCCTCAAATTATCTGTAAAATTTTCATAGACAATGTCTAGCATACAATGAAAAATAACCAGTCATGTACACAATACAAATTGATCAAAGGACAATACAAAAATAAATACCCAGGAAAATTTGAACAAAGTAGTTAACCAAGCATGGACATTAAAAAAGCTGATTAATATTTTCGAATTTAAATGAAAACATGAATTTTAACAGGTAACTAGAAAATATAAAATTTTATCAAATGGAAATGCAAGAAATTGAAAATAAAATTTCTGAAATTAAGAACTCAATAAATGATTTAATAGCATATTAGACACAATTGAAAAGAGAATAATAAATTGAAATCGATGAGAAGAAAATATCCAGGATGAAGCATGGAGAACAGAAGGATGAAAAATACAGATAAGAGCATTAGAAATATATGGAACACAATGAAATAGTCTGGCTTTTCATTAATTTCATTTTCAATTAATAAAGATGATTGAAATTCCAGAAGGAGAAGAGAAAGCAGATTGAGCTGAAACAATGTTTGAAAAGATAATTTTTGAAAACAGATAAAGAACATCAGGCTGTATATTCAGAAAACTATAGAAGTCCAAGGCAGGAAAAATTCAAAGAAATCATACTGAGGCATATAATAGTAAAACAGCTGAAAACCAAAATCCATAAAAGCATAATGTTTGATGTGATTTAAAATACCATTAGAATTAAAACATACAACAAACAAGGTGAAAAAGGGGTAAATGAAGTAAAAGAGTTCCATGGTCTTTTCATTTTCTGGGAAGTAGTACCACTTTTCATTAAACTTTAGTAAGTCAAGTGTATATATTGTAATTTCTAGGTAAATACTACAGAGTATGAGAATCATGCATTGTTAAAAAGCAACAAAAGAAAGAATAAAAACACTCAATATAAAAGAAGGTAAGAAAGAGAGAAAAATACATCAAAGATATGGGACATACAGGAAACAATAAGGATTAGACACATAGGCTTATGTTGCCATCTTCTCTGGAAGCAGAGCCTATTTTTGATGGAAATCTCTGATACAACCTTATTCTTTTCTTAAAAATTTTTAAAAAATCTCATACTGTCTCTAGAGCATTTATATAGTTACAGAGTTATTAGGTTATAGTCATTTTATATTTATTGGTACTTTTTCTCTGAATATTCATCATATTCAGTTTTAAAAGAAAGTACTGGAAAATAATCTTTACTTTAAAAATTTTTTAATTATTTTTATTTTTTAAAGATTTTATTTATTTGAGAGAGAGAGAGAGCACGAATGGGGGGGGAGGGGCAGAGAGAGGGAAAAGTAGACTTCCCACTGAGCAGGGAGCCCAATGTGGGGTTTGATTCCAGAACCCTGGGATCATGACCTGAGCCAGAGGCAGACACAACTGACTGAGCCACCCAGGCACCCCTCTTTATTTTTTGACTATATATTTATTTTGAAAACTGATTTACTTTAAAAGGATTTCTTAGGATCCAACTGTTACCTGAAGCTGAAGGTATGCTTTTTGAGGCTTCCATGTAGGCCATCCACTCATACAATTATCCCGCATATAGTATTAATCAGGTTTATCTTTTATCCTGCATTCTGACATTTCCCTATTTGTATTCTATAAGCTCCAACAGAGCTTATTGAAATGGCATCTCTAATTGAATTTATATTTTTACTGGTAACCCTGTAAGAGGAGTGTTTAAAATAGCTCTTTAAGATTTGAAAAAAAAATTCCTTATGGTTGTAAATATTCTAAGGAAAGCAAATGTACTCAAAAGTTATACAACTGTTTTATCATAATTACTCTGTAAAAACTGTTGTACATAGTATGGAGTCAACTATTTTACAATTGCTTTTTCCAACATAGCTACAAAACAGTGAAAATTGTTTTTTTAAAAAATGACCCTGAGGTCATTTTGAAGAAAAAGTTAAAACATGTGATATTTGGTTTTAGTACTCACTGTATTTTGTTGTAGGATAATTCTAAAATTGATAACCCAAGATGTAACTTTTATGCCAAATCACTTAATTCTCAGACCACATTCTATACCACAGATTGTACTGCACTATTATTTGTAGTTCTTTTTGAGGTGCTGGCAACAAGGAGGCTATTTTTTTTTAACCTTGGGAATCTCCTATTCATCCAAAAATCATAAAAAATCATCTTAGTAATTTATGACAGGGCTGATATTCAGTCATTATACACTAGTAGGGTTGTATTGATTATTAAAATAGTGCAGTATTACCCTACTGGTTAGTAAACGACCTTGGCCCAGAAATCAGCTGTTGCTCCCTCCACAACTGCCCTGGACCCACCATTCTTGACATCTTTCAGCATCCTATTCCAGGGTTTATGTTGTTACAGTAGGGAAATGTTTCAGTAACATCCCATATAAGGATATATGTTGCTTATATATCCTATATATATCTACGAATGTGGTTCAAGATGGATTATAAACCATCCTTAGCCATTCAGATGGGCATACATAGCAATACAAGGCAGCTAGAGACTTCTCCCTGGTTCTGTATCTTCTCTCAGATTATAGATACACATTTTCAGTGTAGCTTTTTATACTAGTCCTCATGATTGACTTGATTATGCAGTTCATTTGTGATGTTAGAAGTGCTAATTTTGGTTTAGTAAGCCATCATAATCTGTATTCCTCTAGAAGTACAAGGATTCTGGCGCAAAAAGCTTATTAGGAAGGTGGCCTCGGAAAACACCAATTAAGAAGTAAGGAAGTGAGACAGGGAAGGAAAGACAGCCAATAAAGTGTTTTTCATCAAGCAACATGCCATTGTGGGAAAACTAGTGCTTCATTCTATTGGAGAACTAACCTTAGAGCCATCCCACCTAAGGTATTAGAGATCTGGGGAATAAATACTCCAAATCCTGTTTATCATGGATTGAAGACTTTTCCAAGGGGCATTAATTCTCTAGTACTTCTGAGAGTAGATAGAACTGGCCCAAACTGCTAGAGAAAGGTCTCTGGCAAGGAGATGCAAGTGCTGGTAATGGAATTGATCAGACAGGATTGCACTAAAAGAATAAGGTCCATGGTGTGTCTGGGTGGTGCAGTCAGTTGAGTAACTGACTTTCTTGCTTTTCGGATCAGATTGTGATTTTGGGGCCTTGGGATCAAGCCCTGTGTCAGGCTCCATGCTCAGCAAGGAGTCTGCTTGAGATTCTCTCTACCTCTCCTTCTGCCCCTGCCCCCTGCTCTCACTCTCTCTTTCTGTCTCTCTCTAAAATAAATAAATAAATAAATAATCTTTTAAAAAAAGAATTAGGTCCAAAAACACCTGCTAATCTAGACTTAAGCCAAGAGATGCTTATAGAAAACTCCTACTGGCTCTGTCATTACCACTTCACCTTACTCCGAAGACGAAGAAGTGTTTTGAGGGCTGATCAACTTAAATGGGTGCAATTTCTCATCCAGGCACATTTTCTAGGGTGTGAAGTCTTAGCAGGAGGGAAGTAAATTAACTTGCATTGGAGTACGTTTCTTTTAGGGGAAATCTCAACCATCATTTTGTTTTTGGATCCCCACTTCAGCCCTTCAAGAGCATTTTCTTTCTTAAAGCAGTAGTGGTCTCTTTGAATCTCTTTACTCCCTCCTGTCTCCTTGTTGTGGGGAAGGGAGGAGATTAAGAAGCCTGTACCTCTTTGGTAGACAGCTAAGGAGCAGTCCCACTCTGGAAAGGTCTGGAGTAAGCTATCTATACAAACTCTTTCTAGATATTGGGGCATTCTCTGTTTCTCAATCTGTGCTCTTAAGTTTGCCATTTTTTTACATTGGCCATTCAACTACTCAAGTTTTGATTTGGCTATGATCTTTGTGGAAAATAAAGAAAAGTAAATCATTTGACCTGCTTGGACTTTAAGCCTTTGGTTGACCTTTAGCTGAGATAAAATAATATGCATAAGAATTACTATTTTTATAATTATTATAGTGTTAATTTATTTTGCCCTAACTCTGTGGTCCAGTGGTATGTGGTTTACATGGATTGGCTTATTTAATCCTTATAATAACTCTCTGATGTAGCTCCTATTATTATGTTCATATTATAGATGACTGTTTCATTGGGTCCACTACATCTCTCCAATGAAAGGAAAATCTTTCCCTTTGCAATTACCAAGTAATACAAAGGGAGGAATTTTGACACCATCCAAATACCTTGTTCCCCCAATAGTCCTTTACCCAGTGGCTTTAACATTCTTGTACCAACCAATAATTACATTATGGTTGCAAAGGGTGATTTTCTATTTTTGTCAGTCCTTCCACATTTATTAGCTGACATCTTTCTGTACAAAAGGGCATTTCTTTTTTTCCCTCTTCTTTTCCTTGAGCATTACTTGGACCCATGGATTTTTATTTATTCAGCATTGTAATAATTTATGGCCATTATTCCTTTTGATGTTCAAATTGTCTCAAATTTGCCAAGTAGGACCTCCTTCAAGTTGGCTTTTATGTCCTTCCAGTACTCATTGAGTGCTTTCCTGCTTTCTGGCACGGAAAAATATTTCAGGCTCATTCCCATACTCTTTTTGTCCCAGACCTATGAGCAATAATTTCTCTAAGGAACCCTGTTTCCTTTCAGAGAGAAATGGTATTTAAGCACCAAATGTGGGCATTAGGTATGTTCACTGCTATTCAGGGTCGATGTCTTAGACCTCTTCACTGGAGAGAGCCAGAAAAGATCTTTTTTCAAAAAATAATGAATTCATTTTGATCTTTCCATTTTCATTATTCTGATGGATAACCAAAAAAAGAACTGGATTTGCAGGTGTGCCTTCTGTGTGGTGCCCTTTGTGAACTCTCTTCTCTCTGTTGGCTGCTGGAAGATGTTGCCATCTGCAATTTAACTTCTCTCTCTTCCAGACTTACTAACACTTTTGGTTATAGAAAAGACCTCAGTGACTGTTTTCCAGGCAGTTTTTTTTTTCTGCTGCTGTTCTTTGTCCCCATTTCACAGCCAGGCTAGGGCTAGATACCAAATAACACTCTGTACCATCTCACTACATTACGTTCCTAATTGCCAAGAGAACATTATATTTCAAGGGCATAGTTTGTCTATTTGAAAGGTATGGAACCTTCATTAGCTTCCAGCCAGAATTATTTTCTGTTCAAAGGCAAGATAATACCTTTTTATCCTCAAGGGTTCTCTTGTAAAGCTTCACTTTCTCCAGCTTCACTTTATCATGCTTTCATTTTTTGTGGATAGCTTATTTGCATTTGCAAATTCATTACCAAAAAAGGGGTAAGTTTAATAAAACAAACAAACAAACATTGGGAAGTATCTGTCAAGTTTGTGGTGTTGTATTTATTTAAACAAGGTTTATAATTTTTAGTAGTGATAACGGCAATTAGATCTGCATTAGCTCCTTTATAGCACTTATTTAGATCCGATTCCCCTGGTAGTTTTGCTTCCTAACTTGTCCCTTTCCATGGTGGCAGGAAAAGCAGTTAGATATGTGTTCTCTTTCCCTACTCTTGTGGGGTATCTTCTTCTTTACTTTGTTCAAAATATCTGGAATCCTCAAGTCCAATCCACTGCTCAGAGATCTTTTTCCCCTTCTTCTCACATTTATTCCTTTGTGAACCTTTTATCCTGTTTCCCATCAATTACCTCCTCTTATGCTCTTTAGCATGGTGGTAAGAGCATAGTTTCTGGAGATAGTTTCTAGCTACATGGCTATAGGCAGGCAGTTTCTAGCTATGTAGCTACAGGCAAGCTACCTAATTTTTCTATGTCTTAGGTTCCTTATCTGTAAATTGGGGATAATGATAGTACCTACCTCATAATCTTGCTGTGAGGATTAACTGAACAATATGTATAAATCATATAAATTGGTGCTTAGCATTAAGAAAAGCTTCAATAAATGTTTTATTATTTATTGCATTCACATCATTATGAAAAAGACGTATGTCTGTTTCCAGGATCAAATGCCTGTCCCTTAACCTTCCATAAATAAACTGAACAGGGTCCCACCGCCTCTATCTTTCACACAGAAGGCCAAAGTGTCTGACTCAAGTAAATAACCACTGGGAGATGTAGGTAAGAAGGGGGGAGGGGGAATACAAGTGTACACTGTTCCCTCCTAGACATGTTGACCTTGTTGCCTCTTCCACATGTCTTTCTGGAGGTAAGTTTGCCAGACAAAACACAAGACACTGAGATCAATTTGAATTTTAGATAAATAATAAACCATTTGCTGTTATGGACATACTTACGCTATGTTGTAAATATTTTTAGGTTTCTATGTATCATGCTATTTTGATACCCTAAAATAAAAGCAAAAACTTTCTAGTTGGAGAGCAATTTCTCCTCCCTGAGCTAGCCAATTCTTAGAGATAACAAAGGGTCTAAGCAGAGCATGTTTCTTATGTGCAAACTAACCATTTGAGGACTACACTTTCTCTATCTGGCCTGTACACCCCACAAGACCATATTACTCTGCTTTAATAATCCCAAGACTAGATGCCAGGCAACTAGGAAGCACCCCTATAGTCCAAAGCCTGATGAAATTATTCAACCTAGCCAGTCCTAAACTGTTCACCCGACCCTGCCTTGCCTTTCTTACAGAAACCGCAATAAAGACAGTGGCCCAAACTTTCCCCTTCTCCTGACTTCTGCTTCCAGACCCTTCTGGTATCTTTCCCATATGACTTTGAACAGTGTGCCATATCTCCTGTCTCTAGGATCTGTGAGCATAATAAAATTTGTTTTCTCCTGAGCCTCCCCTCAGTCTCCTCTTGCGACTGCATCCGACTACCTCATAAAAGAATACAAAACATACAAATAAATGATTTGTTGCTTATCTGAAACTTAAATTTAACTAGATACCCTGTATTTTATTTGCTAAATCTGTTGACCCTAACCGGAGGCCCCCTGACAAAGACTAGTACAACAATCTCTGTCTGAAGATATGTGATTAGGTACAAAGGAGAGCTGTAGAAGATACTGTAGTCTGCTGTTCTTTCCCTTGCTTGACTGGACAATATGCTCCAGCCCTCTTCTACCTCCAACGTCTACATCTCTGGACCTGAGGGGTTCTTCTAAAATGCTCAAGGTAGATGATAAATACTGATGAAATAATTTCTGCCTTTCCTCCACCTTGGTAGCTCTCAACCAATGGCTGCCTAAAGTTGTGGTATAATTGCCCCACCTCCCTTGGACTCTGGGTGGGATAATCCTGAGGCATATATTTTATAGAATTTTCCAGAGTTTTCCTCAGGATTAAGCTTCAGTTGTCTACTGTAGTGGCTGGCTTAATAATGGATCCTGTCCTTGAAAATGTTGCCTTCCCTTTCCCTTATTCTTTCCTCACCACTCTATTGGTGGTCCCTGTGCTTCCCAAATACACAACTGGCAATAGAATCCTCATGTCAGGGTCTAATTCTTGGAAACCCAACTAAGATATAAGCTCTTAGTTTCACTTTTATTTCCAGCATCTTCTTGATGTCTGTATTATGTTAGCTCACTTGGTCAATGCTACTACTTGAGTGGATTAAGTATACAAGTTTTGTTTAAAAGAAAAACTCTCTCCAATTGCTATATTGTTTCGGAAAAGTATTTCATTTTTCATACCTGGCTTGTATTTTAATAATTGTCTGGTCTGCGTTTTTGACAACTAATAATCTGTTTCTTTCTCCAGGATGCCAAGAGATTGGTTTAGAATTGAATATTAAGACCAGTTCTGGCACAACAAATGAAAGGCTTTCCACTGCTGCTTGCGAGGAACGCTAACAAAGGTAAGATAATATGTAGCAAAATTACTTGCCTCTTTGAGCTGGCAAAGAATATAATTAAAATAAAAAACTGACATCTTATGTGACAGAGTCTGAGTAGGAAGCATAGCATTTATCACCTCCTGTTCGCCAGCTTTTCTTTGGGGAAAAAAAGTCAGTAAGATTTTATCTTGGATGACGCCTACTCACCTGGCTTGGCTTAAACTAAAAAAAAAAAACATGAAAATGGTGGAGTGTGAAATAATATGCCAGATATACAATTTAGCCTTGTTGTGGCTTAAACACTAAAACCCAAATTTGCTTTCTCAGCGAAGGGATGATCAGTAAATTCACACTATATATTAAAAACTAATAAAGGTACAAACATTATTAAAGAAAATGGGGCAAGGATAATTGCTAGCGTCTAAGTGTGGGGACAAATAGAAATGTCTGTCTTTAGGAGTATATCAGGAGAGTCCTGAAGGCTGAAACTCAATGTGTATCTAGATTCTTAGGAACAAAACTACTGCATGGAGTAGGATATATGTGAATGATGAAGCAGGTTATACAGGGATTTTACTGTGTTTATCTTGTAATAAATATTTTTATCTCCAATAATTATCCCTAAAGGAAAACTTCCTGAAAACATTGACCTGAACCTTCACTGAGGAGTAATAATTAAATCTGCTGAACTCTGTGTAGTCCTGCTGAAGAACTTGTCTAAGAATTCAAGGTCCCTCAAATCTAGGCCTCATCTCAGACCACAGCATCCTTTCTTCCTAAATACAGTCTCTGAGTGGGAGGTTCTCAATGTAGTACTGACGTAGGTGTGAACATTTAGTATTTAAAGTCATGGGAAGCAACTTAAATTAAATTGCCTTGAAGTTCTTCAAGCTTTGAAATTTCTATTTTGGATATTTTTAAAAGGAGGGGTGGGGAGAGAGAGAGAAACAGCTTGTTTGCTGCGTAGCTTTTTGTCCACCCGCCTTGCCTTGCCCACAACTCTCTGGAAATCAACAATCATCTTATTGGCACCAGTAAAACAAGTCTGTCAGTACTGGAGAAAATGTACTTTTTGGTGTATGCTTTTTGTATTGGTGACTATAGTGAAAAAACCCTTTCAGTAAGGTCTTCTCTTGTACCAAGCAGAGTCACAGCCATCAACGAGAAAAGCTATATTTACAAAACCATGTTCCCTCCCAAGCTTGCTTGTACAATCTGCTCCTGAACATTCCATCTGGCATGGATTGAAGAGACTCAAGACATGGGCTTACTTTAAGCATACTTTTTTTTTCAATCAGAGATTCACGTTCTGAGGAGTGAAAGGAATAGATACTACTCCTATTTTTAAAAAGTTTCAGAATTCCTTTGTTGAGGTTATTGATCTGAATGGATTTTGGTGTCCAGAAAAGCAGGAGCAAAGATGCATAATCTTAAGGAAAATGATTCTGGGCTGAAACTGGCCATCAACCCATTCATAAAGTATGTTTTTCAAAAACAATATTTGCCAAACATCAAGTTTATGTGGGTTATTTTTTCACATCTTAATTCTGCTTGTTGCTTTTGTTTATGTTGATTGGTGGATATAGATTGGTTTAGTCTCCTTAAGTATATATATAACATTCATTTGGAAAGTGGATAGCAGCACTATAATGCCTGGCAAGTAGTGGATGCTAAATAAATATTTGTTGAATAAAAGAACACTTTACATTTTACTAGCATCATGCAGGTTTTCAAGCACTGAAATAATCATTATTTTATTTGATTCTCTCAAGTAGCTAGGGAAGAAATTTGATCATCACTGATTCTATGACCATGACTAAAGTCACCAAGCTGACAAATGGATGAGTTAGTATTTAAAGTCAGATTATATAAATGAAAGATCATACCTTGACTCCTGCAGGCATGGAATCATGGAATGCAAGGCACTTTTGAGGAAGAACTAGTTCAATTTGATGCCAGTTAGGGCATGTTATTAAAGGAGATAATAGAAGACTATTATGGAATGGTAAATTTGGGCTGCTTTCTAGAGGGTCTTGAATGGCAGGCTAATGTGTTTGGACTCTACTCCAAAGGCAGTGGGAAACCACTGGAAGTTTTTGAGCAAGGGATTAGTGTTGTCCTTTAGGCAAATAATATTTTTTCATGATGGACTGGAGCAAGATGAGGCTGCAACAAACAGAGATGTTTCCTCCTCAGAAACAGAAAAAAAGAGAAGTTGAGATACCAAGAGGGTTTGAAGTGGGAGAGGGAAAGTTAGGATGCTGTGCTCAAAAGTATTGGCCTTTGTAGTCTCAAGGTATGATTCTTAGTGTGGGTGGAAATAGGATAGGATTGAACCTTTGTGGAGGTACTTTAGAACTTCTCAGTATGAGCAAAAAATAAAAAAGCTTCTAGACAGCAGGTAAGGCTTACCTCAGACTAGATACCATGAATTGTGGTGGTCCCAACTGACAAAGTGTTGAGCCTTTTAGCAATACTGTCAGTGGAGCTGGAAAATCAGAAAACACAGAGATTAAAAAATAAGACATTATTCATTTGGGGATTTTGCACCTAGGACATGTTTAGTTAATAAGTTGCTAACTAAAAATTAGGGTGGTAAGGTAGAACAATTGGAAAGGATAGAAGACCAGGAAGTACTCATGAGGAGATTAAATATCAGGCTCATTACATGTGAGGATGTAAAACAGGGAATGTAGAGCTAAAGGAGGAAATTTAAGGGTTTGGGTTCTTAGAGACTTGTTGAGAAATGACAATTTCAGAATTACAGTGAGTGACTAAAATGCAATGGAGATGGAGGTTACTAGGGTTTAGAGAATAGTGTTAGTAGGGAACAGGGTAATAGGAGAGTGATCAAGTGTGGTGACCTCACTGAGGAGAGTATAAAGCAAAGGGCCAGAGAAGAAATACTGTGAAGCTTAATTTATACAAGAAGACCTTATGAGATGAAAGACAAAATTAAATTGAATTTCTTTATATATGACTATTCAACTATCCCCCCTGCCCCAATCCACCCACCTTCAACATTCATTGCCAGATTGTAGGTCTTCCATGAACAAAAATTCACTCTTAAACCTTAAAATCACAGGAAAACCTTTCTACTGTTTATAATGGAGAAGAAAAGAAAACTTCCCTGTTTTCATGAATGAATAGAACAAGGTTGAAACAGTGCATCAATGCAATTCCTGGCAAGGGAGAAATTGAGAGGTATAGCCAACAGCTGCGAAACTAGAGTAAGCACAAAGATAGGGAAGATTGCCAAATGGACCGGACAAACTCATTTAGACTTTGCAAGAAAATGCCAATGGTTATTTCTTAGAGTAAATGTAAACTTGCCTAAAATTCATTGGAGATGAAATAACAGAAGGGTAGGAAAATCATAAATAATATGTCCAGGGTGGCTAGAGAAAATCTCAAAATGTAGATAATGATTCTACTACAAATTAATGTGGGCTGTCTGTCATTCTTTGTTTTCCAGTAGGTCTTTCACTAATATCAAAACCAATCTCCACAGGGCTAATCCATTCACCTCAAGCCCTGTATTTCCCATTCCCTACTGCCCCTGTCTACCCCACACATCCACTTTTATCTGAATTTGTTATGAAAGAACAGAAATCATGTGCTGTTACCTTCTTCAGCTTTCCTCTACTCTACCTCATACTTTCTCTACATCTTCATCCACCTTCAACTTCTTCCCTCCCTTCCATCTCAGAGACAAAATGTTTCCTCCATGTCACTGAGGGAGCTAAGGCTCATTCTTCCATGTGTGTCCTTGTTACCTCCCTTCAAGGTGCCTACATATTCATCAGCAATTTCCTCGTTTAAAAACAGTCCCTTCTTCTGCCATTTCATTCCTTTCATCCTATTGAAGTGTCTTGAAGAGTATTCCATGTCTAGTAACCCTACTTCCTTTTTATCATTCACTTTACAATTCCTATATATTAGGTTATGGCCCAAGGAATTCTGATGTACTGATGGCAACCAAAACCAACAGATTCATAACTAAGATTTGAAGGTTGTACAGCTTCCTACTAAAATATAGAAACTGACTTTGCTTGAGATAAGTTGATATTTGGCTGCTTATAACAGTGACTAGCTATATATATATATATATATATATATATATATACACACACACACACACAACTAACTATACACACACACACATACACACACATAATTGTAAACTACATTATTATTTTAAAAATAGTTAAGGATCTTCATATACATTTTCTGATTTAACCCCATTTAGGAGTCCAGATGAAAATCACTTCTTGCTTGGTTTGAATTTCAGTTCAGCTTTGACAACTGAATCAATCTGAAGAATGTTAGCCTTAAACTGGAAAAGTCTTAATTGATTTTGTAAAAACTGAGGCAGTCCTGACAGAATAAGCCCTCAACTCTCTGGCAACTGGTAACTGGAAACCAGGGGTACTTTCCACACTGAGGTAGGATCTGCTTCCAAAAATTCTATTTCCAAAGGTTAGAGATAAGACAGGTTAGGGGAAGGGTGGTTAGGAGGTGTGTGTTTTGTTTTTGTTTGTGTATGGAGTCAGACCAACTGATATTTCACATTTAAATACCAAAAATTTTGGAGCTATTTTTCTTTGATAAATGGTAATCTCCCTTACCACCAAAGTTAGAATGACATGATGATGGCAAACATATTTTTGGTCTGGTAGACAGTGAACCAGAAAAAAAGAATATACGGCACTTTTTAGAGCAGATGGCAGTGCTTTAAAAACTTTTTGAGCTTTTTCTTTGCTTTTTTCAAACTCATTTAATGTAACCAATCAAAATTACTAAAATCAGATGGTGTAATGACAGTGAGCACTATAGTACTTAGCAGACTGATTGGATAGATATGTGGAGTGATACTAATGGTAGATGCCATTAGTTAAGACTGGATAAAGACAAATTACAGAGGATTCAAATGTCTAAACCACATCATCCTGACTGATCTTATTCTGGCTGCCCTACAATGTATCTGTACTTATTTATCTCATAAAGATGTCCATTAATGTTGATGTGCCATATGATATTTTTAACTTTTTATTTTGAGCTAATTGTAGGTTTACAGAAAAGTTGCAAAAATAATAGAGTATTCCCATAGGACCCTTACCCATCTTTCTTTAATGTCGACGTCTTACATAATCATGGCACAATATCAAAACCAGGAAGTTAACATTGGTACAATGCTGTTAACTAAACTGTAGACCTCATTCAAATTTCACCAGTGTTTCCACTAAAGTCCTTTTTATGGTCCAGTATTCAATCCAGGATCCCACATGTCACTAAACTGTTATGTGTTATGTCTCTTTAGTCTCCTCCAAATTGTGACAGTTCTTCAGTCTTTCCTTTTCTTTCATCATGGCCTTGACAATTTTGAAGAACATTGATCAGTTATTTTATAAATGCCCCTCAATTTGTTTTTGTCTGATGTTTTCTCATGATTAGATTGAGGTTAGCATTTATGGCAAGAATGCCACAGCACAATATGCTCTTTATATTATTTCATATCAAAGGGTTCATGATGTCAGTATGTCTCATTACTAGTGATGTTAAACTTGATCACTTGGTTAAAGTGGTATCTGTTGGGTTTCTCCACAATACAGTTGCCATTGTTACCTTTATAGTTAATAAATATCTTGGGAGACCATGATTTTAAGAGCAAAGTAGGGCAAGATTGTTCTGGGCAACTCTGAAGGGTAGGAAAACTAGTAAGATATCTGAACACAGACGAATTTATTAGGGAGGAAGAAGTACTTTCCACTACCCTTTGTTGCAAATTAATTTATTCAGGGAAAAAGCAAACTTACACATTCAACCCATATTTAAGGAAATGGTAATTTATTTTGGTTCTACTGCTATACATTTCAGATATGGCATCAGATAGAAGCACTTGGAAGTCATTGGGATTAATGGTTTTGATTGCTTCTATTTCTTATTCATTATTTCCTGAATGATCTCTTTCCCTGTGTATGTAGGGAAAGAAAGACTTTACAAAAAACCATCAATTTCTACTTTTAGATTGTGGATAAATCTGATCTTAATTAATTATAAGAATACTAGTCATACTGACCAAGTAATAAAATTCTTCTGCAGTAAAAAAAGTGGAATGGCATGATTCCTTCAAATTCCACTTTCCAAGTTAACCCTAAATGTCATTGATCTCCTATTCTTTAACCTCTCCAACTAATTTGTTTATTCCTTTGTTTGTTCATTCACCAATTTTTCATTTACTCATGCATTCACTCTATCTGCTGAGTGAAAATGAAGTAAAATGCATTGAATGATTCGGGAGATACAGAAAGGAGTAAGAGACTGTGTCTGCCCATGGGAAATTTATTATTTACTATTTTACTAACATAAGGAGCTATAATACACTTTTATGTTATAACTATTGGGGATTCTGTTTCTCATGTTTGTGCAGGACCCCAAAAGGGAAAAAGCTATGGGTTCCATCCTTCCATCTGTTCTTCAGATTCCTTGGAACAAAAGTGATGACATATTCTTTCATGGAAATGAGCCTTTAAGGCTAAAAATAAAGGAACTGCATAAAAGGACAAAATAGATTACTAGGAGATCCCTTCCTTTGCTGTTTTCCCAAAATAGTTAGGGTCTCAGCAGACACAATTTGGGATACCGTTAAAACAATCACAGAGATTCTGTCTCCTACACCGTGAGCTCCTTGAAGGAAGGGAGCATGTCATCAGCAGCACTGTATGTATCCTTAGCACTTGGCACCAGGTCTGGCCTGCAGAGAGGGTTCAGGAAAGGTCCCATGGATGGGCAGCTTCAAACTTTTGTAAACTTCTGGGGGACTCTTACATATGCATATTGTGGATCCAGTTTTTACACATATTATTTGCAATTGAATAATATGGTTTCTGAAGCCCCAAGCTGTGTGAACATGAGTGGATTGCTCTGGAATTTCCAGAGCAATGCATTTTCATATACTGGAACTCAAGCCAAGTGGTGTGTAACTCAACCCTCAAGTCATATAACTTAATCCCTATTGACCAGGGACAGAGATTTTTGACTTATTAGATGAGGTTGAGAGACATAACCTTTTAGACATAGCTATATATTTTGTGTTTTTTCTTTTACAGAATTTTTCATTTTTGTAATTCTTTCCTTAATGTCTATATTTCCTGACAGAATGAGAGCTTCCTGAGGACATAGATCTATAGAGCTGTTTTACTTATAGTCATCCCTGGCACATGCCACCTAGCACATGGAAGACATTTAATAAATAACTGTTGCATAAATGAACAAACAAAACATACAAAATACAAATAAGATATGTATAACAAGAAAGGTGTAAAGGATAATGGATAAATAGAGAAAGGGGAAGTTATATTCAGTCAGGAAGGCCATCAAGGAGGTGCATTTAAACTGAGTCTAGAAGGATGAGGAGGATTTCAATCTCTGAAGATGAAAGTTTAGAAAAGGAGTGGTGGCAGCAGTACAAGGAAAACCTTTCAAGTGAAGGAGCAGCAAAGCAGAAATGGAGTTTTGTTACTTGGGCAGGAAAGCAGGGGATGTGAAAGTGACCGGGCAGACATAGGATTGGAAAAGAAGTAAACCAATAGATATATGTGTGAGGGATTGACAATTTAAATAATAAAAAATATAATTATGAAAATATGTATGATTGTCATCATAGTTCAAGTACAGGATGATTCTCTCACTACCTTTTATTATTATTTACTGTCATATTTTGAAAGCTTCAGTGTGTGGTTCCATTCAGAAAATGTATAATAGGTTCTTTTAGAGAGAAGTGAAACTGAGGCATGATACAATTTACTGTAATATGAAACCAGTTTAGGGACATCTGAGTGGCTCAGTCAGTTAATGGCCCAATTCTTGGTTTCAGCTCAGATCATGATCTCAGGGTCCTGGGATTGAGCCCCACATCGGGCTCTGTGCTCAGCACAGAGTCTGCTTGTCCCTCTCTCTCTGCTCCTCCCCCAGGTCTCGCTCTCTTTTTGTCAAATAAAATAATAAATAAAATCTTAAAAACACAATTTTATCATTTTACTTGCCTTAAGTATGATGGAAAACCCAGAGCAAGATAGTTAATGGTGAACACAAAGTTGTTATACTTGTTTGAAATAACTATTTCTGATTTAACCTCATAAAATCACTGCATATGTGTATGCACTAAAGTCTCAAAGGTTAAAAGTAGTGTGAGATGCTTTCAAGCCTATCTCTGACTATTGTCTCAAATATGACAATATCGGGGTCATCTTCCCCTTCTTAGGCTTTCCAGAAAAATATCGTATTTGACAAATCTTAACAAGTTGGTGAGTTTCTTAAAAAAATATGTGAGCTAAGTACCTCTTTCTATGCTTTATATTAAATTTTTAATTGAGATATAATTGACATATAACATTGTGTAAGTTTAAGGTATATAACATGTCGGTTTGATACATTTATGTATTGCAATATGATTACCACTGTAGAGTTGAGGCTGGGAGGTGAGGGAATTACAGAGATGTTGGTCAAGGGTACATACTTCTAGTTAGAAGATGAATAAATTCTAGAGATGAAATGCAGAGTATTGTGATTATAGTTAAATTTCTTCGTTCACTTCTTCAGGAAGATGGAGGATCATCATTTCACAACCATCAACAGTGTTGTTTTCCACCTACATGTTGACACTGTACTCAATTACCCAGCATACCATCAAATAACCTTTCAGTTTTAAATAGCTTTTTAATTCAAAAGACCCCTGGAGAGAATCAATATGACTTTCTGTTTTCATCCCTACTTGCTTCACCTCAAAAATGTGTAGAGAAGTATAAACTTTGTATAGATTTCCATCACAGCATGCAGAGTTTAATACCCACCCACTACCCACCCGAAAAGGTGAATAGCCATACAAGGAAATGGAATGTGCCACTTAGCACAACTCTATGAGCAGTTTGAAATGACAGCTTTGCAGAACATATGTGAGCTCAGAATAAAGACCCTTGGTAAATTCATGCAATATGCTTTGTACACTAATAAAATTCATCATACTCTCTTGGAATGCAACAATTATTCATGCTCTCCTCATTCTTTTTTTTTTGGAGGAGAACAAATGGAAATATTTCTTTATAGCAAGATGTTGGGATGAAGGCAAGTGGGATGTGATTTTTCTCAGGTGTGTAGTTCAGCAAGAGAGAGCAGCCTGACTATGAAGGTCGGCAGCACTATTGCTTTTCCTGTCAAAGCACTGGAATTAAGTGAAATGGATTTGAAATAGAAGAACATATTGTACTGTACTTCTTATGGAAGAAAACATATCCCTATAACACTTTGTACAAGCTAACATTAGACATGGTAATTAAATTCAGTGGTTGTTCCAAGATTAATAGATGCTTTACTTCAAGTACTTTGCTAGGAGAAAGACTCAGATGGAAGCAAAACGAGAGAAAAACGAATCTTATCCTTTTCATTTCATTGAGCTACAGGAAAGCTCTTTGCAGCTAACCCTTCGCAAAGACCCAATACACAGTCTCATGAGGTGGTCCCCTTTCCTTCTGATGCACATAATTCACAAGCACATTGACTGTAAAGCAATATTCTTTGACCACCAGCTAAGTTCTATCTAGGCCTTTGACAGGATATATCATCATGCATATTAATTGTCAACATAATTTAAATCTGATTTTGAAACTCTCGGTTTGTTCCAGTGAAGGTGATATTCCATATGTTATCTTGACTATGAATTGACTTTTTCTTTTCAAAGAAAACACTGCATGTTTAGGTCAAATCAACTTAAGTTTTTACTTACTTATGAAAAAATACCAAGATTGAGCAGCACATTTTACTGTGTGAGTGGGCTTGCTTTCCCTAGACCTTTTTTCTAGTGAATATATTCTCTAATCACTCATAATGGGACAAGATAACATATATACATTCTGATGGAATGTACTGGGAAGGGCACAACAACATTACTTTTGTGGTATTACTGTCAAAATCACATAATCTGAATATAATCATTAGAAAAATCCAAATGGAGCATCTTTAATAATTCTTTAAAAATGTCAATGTCACAATTGAAATAAGTCAAGCAGAGAAAGACAAATATCATATGGTTTCTCTCATCTATGGAACATAAAAACTAGGAAGATCGGTAGGAGAAGAAAGGGATAAAGAAAGGGGGGGTAATCAGAAGGGGGAATGAAGCATGAGAGACTATGGACTCTGAGAAACAAACTGAGGGCTTCAGAGGAGAGGGGGGTGGGGGAATGGGATAGGCTGGTGATGGGTAGTAAGGAGGGCACGTATTACATGGTGTACTGGGTGTTATACGCAACCAATGAATCATTGAACTTTACATCAAAAAAAATAAAGAAAGAAATGTCAATGTCATAAAAGACAAAGAAAAGCTATAGAACTGTTTCAGATTAAAGGAGACTAAAGCAATATGACAACTAAACGTAATATGAAAGCCTAGACATGATCTTACACTTTAAAAGAATGGTTATAAGGGGTTTTATTCAATTGGTGAAATTGAAATATGGATTATAGATTAAATAATATTATTGTATCAATGTTAAATTTCCTGATTTTCATAATGTGATTAAGAGAATATCCTTGTTCTTGGGAAATATACATTTATATATCTAGGAGTAAAGGGACACAATTTCTGAAACTAACTCTAAAATGATTCAGAAAAAATATATCAATATCTGTCTGTCTATCCAGAGACAAAGTGATAAAATAAATAGGAAAGAATATCAACAACCAGTAAATCTAGATAAAAAGCACATGAAAATTTTTCTACTATTTATGCAACTCTTATGTAAGGTTGAAATTATTTCCAAATAAAAAGTTTAAAAAATACTTTCAAAAGATATTCTCTGTACTTGCCATTAATCATGAGTTGTTTCAAAAGTCTTGTCTTCCCCGGCTTTCATCTTATATGTAGTGAAATTATTAGTAATGACACAAAAATTCTTAACGGTGTCAAAGAACTATTTTAAAATGACCTGTTTTAAATTATGTAAAACTCACTTAAAATCTGTTGGATTTGAAGTAGCATTCACTGTTGTCAACTTTAGATCCATTGCTTGAATGTGAGTTTTACACAGAGACCCAAATTTACATACTTATTCAGTGGATATTACAAATATTCTTTACCATCGTTGTATTAGAAATTTTCCACTTGGTTCTTCAGCTTATTTCAATGTATCCCATTTCATCTAAGTATCATGTTTATAAGGACTTTTAGTTTAATTATTTTTAAATGACATAATTTGAGACAATTGCTATTCTTAAGGAAATTCATAGGTGTAAGTATGATCCCAGTGTTTTGGGGAGGCATTAGAGACATGTAGTGGGTGGAGGTCAGAAATGAGAGACAATGAGTGGGACAAACCTAATACATGAAAAATTTTACTTCCTGCACTATCTTCAGTTGTCCCACTGGACATTCATGTGATAAAAACCTGTTAATAATTTTCAAATATAGAGCATAATTCCATTTTTTTAAATAAAAAAGTATTTCGCACAATTTTAATAATCACTGTACTTTTCAGAAATATAAATGTTACTACCATATACACTGAGGAAAGAGTGAATTCATTTCATTTGGAATTTTACTAGAAACTGTTTACTAATCTGGAAAATCATGCCACAAATGGCAGTGCCATTCATATTTGAGTGGCCAACACAACATACCTGAATCAGTCTGCATTATGTACCTATCCCCATTATGGAGATTGCAGAAATATACATGAATATAATTATTTAGCTTTTATTTCAAAGTTTAAAAAAATAAAGTTTCAACAATATTTAAGTGCATATTATCTTATTTCTTTTTTATTTGAAAATTACCTGTTTGGGCTTTTGGCTTTTATTATTATTCTTATTATTGACTTTATTTTTTAGAGCAGCCTTAGGTTCACAGCAAAATTGAGCAGAAAGTACAAAGCATTTTTACATACCTCCTCCTCTGGACAGCCTTTCCCAGTGTCAACATCTTGCACCAGAATGGTACATTCATTATAATCAATGAACCTACATTGACACATCATTATCACCGCAAATTCTTGGTTTTTATTATGATTCATATTATGAATCATATTATGATTGTTCTATGGGTTTTGACGAATGTATAATGACCTGCATCCACCATTACAAGATCATATAGAACAGTTTACTGCCCTAAAAAACCTCTGTTTTCCACCTAGTCCTCCCTCCCTGTCCCTTAACAACCAGCAACTGCTGATCTTTTTACTGTCTCCATGGTTTTGCCCTTTCCAGAATGTCATATACTTGGAATCAGAACCCTGACTAATACATACTGTATGTAGCATTTTCAGACAGGTTTCTTTCACTTAATAATATGCATTTAAAGCTTATTATTTCTTTAAATACAAATTTATTTATTATAAGTACTACTAAGCTTATGATTCTTTCTTCTGTGATTGTGCCCAAACACTTACATTTGAAATATATTTTATATTAAAAATTGTTTTCCTATCATTTTTCCTTTATATCACAGGATATTATGTAGATTTTTAAAAATTGCCCACAGCAGGCAAGAAGAGCCTATGCAGATGACTGGCCTGAAGGATGGAGCATCCAAAACAACAGCAGAGTGCATGCAGGACACACCAGAGACACTCCCCGAGGCACCAGGCTGTGGGCACTACATGACCTCTTCTTCATAAGGCCATTACTTTCAGGAGCAGAAGATGTAATTGACTTTTCTAACAAAAAGAAGAAGGCAGAGACTTAGACAAAATGCTAAGAGGGAGGAAATTTATCCCAAATGAAAGAACAAGATAAGATCACAGCCAGAGATCTAAGCAAAAAGGATAAGTAATATGTCTGATGGATAATTTAAAGCAAGGGACCTCTGGATACTCACTGGGCTTGAGAAAAGAATGGAAGACATCAGTGAGACCCTTAAAACAAAGATGAAAGAGTTAAAGAATCAATTAGAGCTGAAGAATGCAATAAACAAGATTGGAAACAGGCTTGATGCAATGAATAGCAAGCTAGAAAAAGCAGAGGAATGAATCAGTGACCTAGAAGATAAAATAATGGACACTAATGCAGCTGAATAAAAGAGAGAAAGAAGAATTATGCAACATGAGAATGGATTTAGGGAAATTAGTGACTATATCAAAATAATAACATTCGTATTATAGGAGCCCCAGAAGAAAAAGAGAGGGGAAAGGGGGCAGATAGTTTATTTCAAGAAATAATAACAGAAAACTTCCCTAATCTGGGGAAGGAAACAGACATCCAGATCCAGAGGGACAGAGAAATCCCATCAAAATCAACAAAAGCAGGCCAACACCAAGACATATGGTAATTAAATTTGCAAAATACAGTGATAAAGAAAAAAATCTTAAAAGCAGCTAGGCAGAAGAAGTCCTTAACTTACAAGAGAAAATGCATAAGGCTAGCCAGAGATTTCTCAACAGAAACTTGGCGAGCCAGAAGAGAATGGCATGATATAGTCAAAGTGCTGATGGGAAAAATCTGCAACAAAGAATGTTCTATCTAGCAAGGCTATCATTCAGAATAGAAGGAGAGAAAGAGTTTCTCAGACAAACAAAGACTAAACGAGTTTGTGACAAGTGAAACCACCCTGCAAGTTATATTAAAGGGGACTCTCTGAGTGCAAAGGAGAGAACAAAAGTGACAAAGACAAGAAAGGATCAGAGAAAATCTCCAGAAACAGTGACAAAAGAATAAAATGGCAATAAAAACATATCTATCAATAATTACTTTGAATGTTAAAGGACTAAAAGCTCCAATCAAAAGACGTAGGCTGTTAGAATGGATAAATAAAAACCAAGACCCATGTATATGCTGCCTCCAAGAGACTCATTTTAGATCTAAGGACACCAGCAGATTGAAATGAGGAGGTGGAGAAACATTTATCACACAAATGGATGTGAAAAGAAAGCTGGTGTAGCAATACTTTTATTGGACAAACTAGACTTTTTTGTTCTTGTGTTGTTTCTATCCTGCTTTGGAATGATTTTGAATGTATATCCTCTATTCCGTTATTTGTAAGATTGTGATAAATATTGCCATTAGTTTTTTTTTAATATTTGGTAGAATTCAGCAATGAATCCATGTGGTCTGGGTTTTTCTGTTCTGGGAGATTCTTTTTTTTTTAAAGATTTTATTTATTTATTTGATAGAGATAGAGACAGCCAGCGAGAGAGGGAACACAAGCAGGGAGTGGGAGAGGAAGAAGCAGGCTTCCAATGGAGGAGCCTGATATGGGGCTCGATCCCAGACCTCCAGGGTCACGCCCTGAGCTGAAGGCAGACGCTTAACGACTGAGCCACCCAGGCGCCCCTGTGCTGGGAGATTCTTGATTCCTAATTCAACTTTCATTCTTGTTATTGGTCTAAGATTTCCCATTTCTTGGATTCAAGATTCATGATTCAATTTTGGTAACTGATGTGTTTTTAGGAATTATTTGGGATTTTTTCCTAAGTTATCTGATTTGTTAGTATATAATTATTTATAGTAATCTGTTATCACATTATGTATTTCTGTGGGTGTCTATTGAATTGGTTTCTCTTCCATTTCTCATTTTGGTTTTTAAGTCTTCTCTCTCTTTTCTTTTAGTTAGTGTAGTTAACATTGCCAATTTTATTTTTTTTGAATAATGGGTCATTACTTTCAATGGTATGTTATTGTTTATTCTGTTCTCTATTTTATTTATTGCTGATTTTTATTTCTTATTTCCTTCCTCTACTAAGTTCAGCTAAGTTTCTTCTATTTCTAGTTCCTTATGGTGTAATGCTTAGTTGTTTGAGTTTTTTTCTTAATACAAACATTTACAGTGTAAATTTTACTCTAACATCTGCTTTTGCTGCATCCTACGGGTTTTGGAATATTGTGTTTTCTTTCTCTGTTTTGAAACATATTTTGATTTGGTGTTTGATTTCTTATTTGGTCCATTGCTTGTGCAGTAGTGTGTTGTTGAAAATTTACATATTAAATATTTAATATTTTTATTGTAGATTCCAGATTTATTTTAATGTTGATCTTTAGTTTTGTACCATTGTGGTTGGAAAATATACTTGATATGATTTGAATCTTCTTAAATCTGTAATATTTGTTATGTCTCTTTTTATAGGATTTACCCACAGTATTCTTCAGTGTGTACTTGAAGAAAATGTGTGTTCTATTTTTCTCGAATGGAAGGCTTATGGAATTTATTTCAAGAAATAATAACAAAAGGGTGTATATTTCTCTCTCTATAAAAATATATATATTTTAGAATCATGTATTCTGAAGTATGCTTGAAGTAAAAAAATTCTTGTTGAAAAAAAACTTTAACTGAGGGTACTCATTTAAAATAAAGCATGTCAGAGGGGAGGTGGCTGGGGAGAAGAGTGAAATAGGTGAAGGGGATTAAGAGTACACTTATCATGATGAGCACTGAGTAATGATTTACAGAATTGTTAAATCACTATATTGTATGCCTGAAACTAATAGAACACTGTATGTTACCTATACTGGAATTAAAATTAAAAACTTAATTGAAAAGTAAAAAAAAAAAAGAAAAAATACATGTGAAGATAGATTACATTACTCTTGAATTTCATCTCAGTATAGCACGGGGATGATATAAAATATTTTTTCCCTCTTAAATTTATTTTTAAATTTTTATTTGAAATATATCCCAGCGTTATTGGGGGTATAATTGACAAACATTCTGCATATTTAGGTTGCAAACTGTGATTTACTTTAAGTTATACAACGTGACGTGCAATCTAAAAAAGTTGAAAGCATAGAACCAAAGATTAGAACAGTGATTGACAGGGGCTAGGGCTGGGGAAAATGAGGAGATGTTGGTCAAATGGTACAAATTTTCAGTTATGAGTAAATTTGGGGGATCTAATGTATGGCATGGTGATTATAGTTAGTGATACTATAATGTATAGTTAAAATTGCTAAGAGAGTAGATCATAAATGTTCTCACCACACACACACACACACAAATGGTAATTATGTGAGGAGATGGATGTGTTAATTAACTTGACTGTGATAATCACTCACAATGTATACATATATTAAGTCATCATATTATAAAATATTTCTTTAAAAATGTAGTGGGAGGGTTCCTAAAAAATTTAAAAATTAGATTACTATATGACCCAGCAATTCCACTCCTGGGTATATACCCAAAAGAATTGAAAGTAGAGTCTCAAAGAGATAGTTGTACACCAGTGTGCACAGGATCATCATTCGCAATAGCCAAAAGGTGGAAGCATCTCAAATGTCCATTAACAGATGAATGAATAAACAAAATGTGATATACACATAGGATGGAATATTATTCAGCTTTATACAGGAAGGAAAGTCTGACATATGCTATAATATATTATTCCACTTCTATAGGTACTTAGAGTAGTGAAATTCATAGAGATGGAAAGTAGAATAATGGCTGCCAGGAGCTGGAGGGAGGAGGAATGGGAAGTTAATGTTTAATTGGTATAGAGTTTCGGTTTTGTAAGATGAAAAGAGTTCTGAAACAAGACAAGGTGTCCACTCTCACCACTTTTATTCAACATAGTACTGGAAGTATTAGCCACAGCAATAAGACAAGAAAAAGAAATAAAAAGAATCCACTTTGATAAGGAAAAAGTAAAGCTGTCACTATTTGCAGAAGACATGATACTATATATAAAAAAACCCTATAAACTCCATCAAAAAGCTTTTAGAACCAATGAATGAATTCAGTAAAATTATAGGATATAAAATTAATATACAGAACTCTGTATTGTTTCTATACACTAATAATGAACTAGTAGAAAGAGAAATTAAGAAATAATCCCATTTAAAATTGGATCAAAAAGAATAAAGTACCTAAGAATAAATTTAACCAAGGAAGTGAAAGACCTATACTCTGAAAACTATCAAACACTGATGAAAGAAATTGAATATGACACAAACAAATGGAAAGATATACTATGCTTGGGGCACCTCACCTGGGTGGCTCAGTCATTAAGTGTCTGCCTTTGGCTCAGCTCATGATCCTGGGGTCCCAGGATGGAGCTCCATGTGTGGCTTCCTCCATGCTCAGTGGGGACCCTGCTTCTCCTCTCCCTCTGTCCCTTCACCCTGCTCATGCTCTCTCCCACTATCTCTCTCTCTCTAATAAATAAATAAAATCTTTTTTAAAAATAAAGTTATACTGTGCTTGTGTACTAGAAGAATTAATATTGTTAAAATGTCCATACCACTCAAAGCAATCTACAGATTCAATGCAATCGCTATCAAAATACCAATACTATCTTTCACAGAACTGGAAGAAACAATCCAAAAGTTGGTATGGAATCACAAAAGAGCCTGAAGATCCAAAGCAATCTCGAGGAAGAAAAACAAAGCTGGAGGTATCATGATTCCAGATTTCAAGATATACTAGAAAGCTGTAGTAATCAAAACAATATGGTGCTGGCACAAAAATAGATACATAGATCAATAGAATAAAAAGAGGATAGAATAGAGAAATAGAATAGAATAGAAAGCCCGGAAATAAACCCACCATTATATGGTCAATTAATCTTTAACAAAGGAGGAAAGAATATACAAAGGGGAAAAGACAGACTCTTCAATAAATGGTGTTGGGAAAACTGGACAGCTATGTGCAAAAATATGAAATTGGACCATTTTCTTAAACCATACACAAAAATAAAGTCAAGATGTAATAAATGCCTAAATGTAAGAAGAGAAACCATTAAACTAAAGGAAAACATAGGCAGTAAGCTCTTGGACTTAGCAATATTATTTTGAGTCTGTCTTCTCAGGCAAGGACAACAAAAGTAAGAATAAACAGATGAGACTACCTCAAATTAAAAAGCTCTTGCACAGCAAAAGAAACCATCAATGAAACAAAAAGGCATCCTACTGAATGGGAGAAGATATCTTCAAATGATATATCCAATAAGGGATTAATATCCAAAATATATAAAGGACTCATACAACACAACCTCCCCAAAATAATCTGATTAAAAGTGGTCAGAAGATCTGGATAGACATTTTTCCAAAGAAGACATGCTGAAGGTCAACAGATACATGAAAAAATGCTCAACATCACTAATCATCAGGGAAATGCAAATCAAAACCACAATGAGGTATCACTTCTCACCTGTCAGATGGCTAGTAACAAAGAGACAAGAAATAACAAGTTTTGGCAAGGATGTAGATAAAAGGGAACCCTCATACACTGTTGGTGGGAACATAAATTGGTGCAGCCATTATGGAAAACATTATGGAGATTCCTCAGGAAATTAAAAATAGAAATACCATACAATCTAGTAATTCCACTTCTGGGTATTCACTCAAAGAAAATGAAAACATCTATTTGAAAAGATATATGCACCCTTATGTTTATTGCAGCATTGTTTATAATAGCCAAGATACGGAAGCAACCCAAGTGTTGCTCATCAATAGATGAATGGATAAAGAAGATATGGCATATATAAATACTCAGCCATAAAAAAGAACAAAATTTTGCCATTTGCAGCAACATGGATGAACCTAGAGGGCATTATGCTATGTGAAATAAATCAGACAGAGAAAGACAAATACCAGATGATTTCACTTATATGTGAAATCTAAAAAACAAAACAAAAACAGAAACAGACTCATAAATACAGAGAACTGGTGGTTGCCAGAGTGAAGGGGGGTGGGGAGAGGGATGAAATAATTGAAGGGAAAAAAAGGCATTCTGGAGATTGGCTGCACAACAATGCGAATGTACTTAACACTACTAAACTGTGCAGTTAAAAATGGTTAAGATGGTAAATTTTATGTCATGTGTATTTTACCTCAGTTAAATAAAAAGCATGGTGGAAGAGCACTGAATATAATTAAGAGTTGAGATCCACTGCTCTGAAGGCTTGAAGGAGAGTCATGGTCTATGGTCTATGACCCCACTTTCCTCTTTCCAGCATGTTACACTTCCTCCAGTGTGGAGACAAGAAATGTGAAAGGGAAAAGTCATCTCCTCATATGACTACCAATGGCAAGTCAATTAAGCCCACTGTTTAGGTTTTCACTGAGCACTCATCTTACCATCAAAAGATTCGGTGTGGGCAGGTCACAATCTCAACAACCCTGCTGATGAAGGAATTACCTCCAAGAAGCTCCCCTGGGAGACTTAGCATAGCTCCTAGCTGACTCTCAGGTGGGGTCTCTCACCACATCCACACCCAACACTTCCCTCTGAGCACCTTTACTTCAAGTGAGCAGTATCCTAGCAATTCTGCAGCCTGTTTCTGGGACCTGTTGTCACAGGAGGGATCCATTTTTTCATACCTTTCAGACAGTGAAAACTGGGAACTTCAGTGATCAATCATTTTTTTCTAAGAGACCTAGTCCCTTATACCGCTCATCTTTCTCCCTTACCTTTGGAGGCAAAGCAATATGCCCAATGATAAAGACATCTGCTCTCCCTTGTAGATCTACCCAATATTGACTAGCTTTCTCAATATTGGAGGAGTAACCAAGAAAGTGATTCCCTGTTTTCCTCCTGTTTTAGGAATATAGGAGGAACACAGAAATACAGGAACACTGATACAGGAACAGTTTGTAGTCATATTTCCATTTGCATATGGACTGTAGGCATGCCCCCAAGATGACTGCTCTTCTCTGTATCATACCCTTAGTTCTCTTTACGGAGAATGCCAGGAGGCATAGAATCTTTGAGCCAAGAGCTAACCTTCTTTAAATTCAGTCTGGGAAAATTTATCTTTATTTCAAATAAGGCTTAATCTCAGTTATAATCTCTACTTTATTCTATAATCTTTAGAAAAGAAAAAAGTCTCAAACAGTCCTTTGTGACACTCTGTCACACAAGTCTTAAAAACAGTGCTTTTGTTGCAGACAACCACCTGCACCCTCCTAGTTACACTCCTTCATCCTTTTTGTGCATACTCCTGTTAGGGCTGCCTGAAATTCACTCCTTCTATCTGCACCCCCCCACCCAAGACACACACAACCATATCTTGTCTTTCACAGCTTCCTACTTCAATTCTTTAGTCTGAACTTGCTTTGAACTTTGGTTTCCTGCACTGATTCATTTGTTAATTCAGTCAGAAAAAAACATTAAGCATCTTTTGTGTGCCATGCCTTCCCAATGCTGATAATTCCACTGCCTATGGCAATCCCTATGACCTCAGGGAAGAAACTCCTTATTCCAAACCTGGCCCTCATAAAACTTTCCATTCAGGTTAGCACAGGTTCCTGGAACACTCCTCCCCCACCCCCAGATTCAGCATTTTTGATAGGAAAATTATCATTACCTTGCTTAGGGCTTATGAGTTTCCTCATCTGAAGGGCTACTTTTGCTCTTCAAGATCCTCTGCCACTTTCTGATAGTCTTCTAGTGATGGATAGATATCTCCAAATCATGAGAAATCACTTTTCCTATATCAGGTAACTGCTGCATAACAAACTACCTCAAAACTTTGTGGCAAACACCAATTATTACTTATTATAGCACATATATCCTTGTGTTAGACTTTGTTCTAGGCTAGCCAGTCTAGGGTACCTTAGCTGTACCAACTCTGGTTCACATGTGTTTGATCTTGCCCCTGGGAGCAGCAGACTAAGTTAGGCATGTCTTTTCACTTGGAAGGCATAAGCATAACAATGAGTTGTACAAGCACTTTTGAAGACTATTACATTTGCTAGTCCCATTGTACAAGGCATGTAATTGTGACTAAACCCAGGAGCTCAGAATTAATGTCCCACCTATGTTGGAAAGGACTGCAAAGTTACATGACAAAAGACATGGATACAGGCAGAAGTGAAGTATTGGGGTTACTGATACAACCTTTTGCACTTCTTAAGCCTCTACCCCCACTCACCATTTCTCCTATAGTCCTTCCCTTAGAATTCATCCACGTATATGCCCAAACCACACTTCAGTTTGCCATGCCTTTTAGCATTATTAAGGGTGCCTTTCTCTGGAAAACTTTTAATTTGCATTTTCTCAAATTCAGTTTACCTCACTGTCATGTCCTACATAGTGAAATCGCAAAAATCTAGTACAAGAATAATCTCAATACACATAAAATTATTTTTGAACTAGAAAGCAGCTTGTGAAAATATGATTATTAAAGACATATGATTATTAAAGAATACCCTAGATCTGAATTTTAAAAATTGCTTCATGTGCTCTTTGATTAGGAAATGGCCTTCTGCCCAAGTCTACACCTTTGAGTTAGTTTTGAGAATGCAAACATGCATTCCCCAGGACATGTAAGGGGATGTACAAATTCAAATGATGAGATTTAAAAGGACACATGGCTCCCCATGCATTCTTTCATTTGGTGGCAATGAAAGAACCGGTAATTCTAGAATGATGCTGACATGAACTTAAAGTCTTATCTCTTGCAGGCTCGTTCAGAGAAGTCGACAGAGCAACAAGTAGTGGTAGAATCAAGTGTGACCTTAGGGCAGTATGATATGGGAAGATCACTAAATTGGCAGCTTGGAACTCTGAATTTTAGACCCTAATAAGCCACCACATTAGCTGTGTGTACTTGGATGAGTCTGTTAATCTCCCTGAATCTTAGCTTTCTTATCCACAAATATAGGCTGATATTAGATATTCTGAAGGCTTTGCCTAGCTCTAATATTCCATGATCCTAAGAAGTAATGTTACATATCTAAGAACTGGAATCCTTTCAAATTGGTTCTAAGCATATCATAGTTGCTAAAAGGAACTGTAAGGATTTGTCAGAGTTTTATCCCCCTATTTATTAATTATATATGATGAAAAGATAAACCTTACCATAGATAATGTTCCCACTCCTGTTGTATCTTGAAGCTAGACAAAAATATATAACTTATTTTAAAAAACCCTCATTTTAACTACTTGAAAAACTGCTCAAAATGTATGTCCTACTGATAATGGGTTAGCATTATCATGTTTATATGTAGAGAAACCTTTTTCCCCCATTTAACGAATGCATGCTCTAAATAATATAATGAAGGCCTCGCTAATGAATGGTGACTGGAGGGTCTTTTGCCACCTCAAGAAATGATTTTAAGCAATCAATGATGGCTTATTTTTCAAATCCCCACTGCTGTTATTTTAGTTACATGCAGAAAGGAATTGCAAAGATATTGTAATTGGTTTGCTGGCAAGTTTACAGCCTCCATCAGTGATTTATTGGGTTTATACAGCTTCCTGTGAATTTCAGCAGCTAAAGTTATCCACTTATTGGGCATTAGGTTGGTGGTATTATAGGCTGTCTTCAGATGTAGGTTATGTCTTCCATCTACTTCTTAGTAAGTTAGACGGTTTTTAGACCATAATTACTGCCACTTGAGCTCTTAGAATCAACACATTCACTCAATAGTTCAATGGAGCTCTATTACCAAAAGCCAAGTATTTTGGATATCTGGGAAAAAACAATCATTATGAAAAAGTAAGTTCTTTCTCACATTATAAATAGATGAGGTAATGCCAGGGCACTTTATACATTGTAAAACACTATGCAAAAACATGTTAAAATTCTTTGTATTTTTCATCTATTTTTTGTTCTTCAGAATGGTAAAATTAATGAAATCTTTGGCCATAAATGATTATTAGCTATTGTAGTTTTCACAACCAGTTTAATGTCCCTAATTGCCATCTTTAATTAAAACATTGAAGTTGTTATATTTACTCTTTTATACTTCTCTCCTTCTGTAGTCTCTTTGTATGTGTGCATACACATAAATAAGTAAAAGCTTCACAATTCAAAATAGCCACCATTCCCTGATTGAAGCCCTTTTTTTGTCCTTTAATTAAAATCTCACTCTAAGAAGGAAACAATCAACAAAACTAAAAAGCAACCTGTGGAATGGGAGAAGATATTTGAAAATGACATATCCAATAAAGGGTTACTATTCAATATTTATAAAGAACTTATAAAACTCAAAACCCCTAAAATAAATAATCCAGTTAAAAAATGGGCAGAAGATATGAATAGACATTTTTCCAAAGAATACATACAGATGGCTAATAGATACATGAAAAGATGCTCACCATCACTCATCATCAGGGAAATACAAATCAAAACCACAATGAGATACCACCTCACACCTGTCAGAATGCTTAAAATTAACAACACAGGAAACAATAGGTATTTGCTAGGATGTGGAGAAAGGGGAACTCTCTTATATTGTTGGTGGAAATGCAAAGTGGTGTAGCCTCTCTGGAAAACAGTATGGAAGTTCCTCAAAAAGTTAAAAATAGAACTGTCCTATGACCCAGCAATTGCACTATTAGGTATTTACCCAAAGGATATAAAAATGCTGATTCAAAGGGACACAGGGAGGTGGGCAGGGGAATGGGTTAAATGGGTGATGGGTGATGGGTATTAAGGAGAGCACTTGTGATGAGCGCTGGGTGTTGTATGTAAGTGATGAGTCACTAAATTCCACACCTGAAACTAATATTGCACTGTATGTTAATTAGCCACAATTTAAATTAAAACTTGGGGGGCAAGCATGTGGAGATAAAAAATAAAATAAAATCTCACTCTAATCAAATCCACTGAGTTTTAAGTCCATCTTTCCTTGTCTCTTAAATTTTAAATGACCAAGGGACATATCTGTGGAAACGCTTTTAAAATGTAATCCCCATAAGTGCCCAATGCCAATATGACTCTACAGTCTTGCATTCAAGTCTACAAAATTGTTTAACATTTTGTTAGGGGGTCCTCATTCTCTATTTGGTAAAATCTTTCCATTTTAATCCCCCTAAATGCTGTTCTAAAATCACTTCTAGCTTTTGATGTCCCCTAAATTTCTAAGGAGACACTATATCAGAAAAACGTGCTATGATACCCAGCTCCTTTTATCATTTCTATCAAATTCATCTATGTTAAGGAAAATCCATTTCTACATCTGATACCCTCAATCATTCTATAGCATAAGCAAAATCGATATCCTAATTTATGCCCATCAGCTTAGACTATAATTTCTCAACCTTAGCACCACATGCATTTTTGTCCAGATAATACTTTGCTGTGGGGGCTGACCTACACCTTATAGGATATTTAGCAGCATCCATGGCCTCAACCCACTAAATGCAAGTATCACCTCCCTGAAATTGTGACAACCAAAAATGTCTCCAAATGCCCCTGAGGGACAACATTTCTCCTAGCATAGAACCTCTGGCTTAGATATATCAATCAAGGTACTCCTCAGCTCAATTTTTATATTTCTAAACCAGGAAGCTTTGGTTTGCTCAATTTAACCTGCAATGCATGACCACTCTGTTACTAAGACTATAGGAACTGTTCTATGCCGGGAGCTAACTATTCATCTGCAGTAGAGACCACCTACTTACACTGGCTTACAATGTGCTATTTATGCTATTAAGTGCTACTTATACAGTATCTCATTTAGTTCTTCTCTTTTACCTATGATGAAACTGAGGCAGGAAACCCAATTTCCTGGGAACTTCTTATCCAGATTCTAGATAAAGCAAATGTTCTAGTACTTTAAAACCCCTAAACTGCTTCTGCATTCTTGGCTATGCTCATTTTATGACCTCGAACAACTTATTAAAACTCTAAGTGTTTTAATTTTTGTCAATAGTGTTAGTTATTATTATCATAATTACCTATTGAAACTATAGTTTGAGAAAAAAAATTATTCCTTGGCTTAGAATTCTACTTGAAACCTCCCTCAACAGAAGTTTTGGATTTCCATGTAACTTGTTGACTTGTTATTTTGTAACACTAGAATTGTTGCTTTTGTTTCCCCTTTGAGGTTTCAGACATTCTGGACATACAGACACCCAATAAATCCTTCCCAGGTGACTGCATAAACAACCGTGAATAAATACAAACTGATTATCTAAAGAAATTCAAGGTATTTTTTCCCAAGGATATTAACAATCCTTGATATTCCAGCAGTTGATGATCCACTGAGTATTTGTGTGTTTTGACATATTCTAGTAGCTTATTTCTTTATATCAGAGGGCTCTTAGCAACATTTTTTCAAAGTTCTGAGCTGTCAACAATAGCTATTCCTCACTTAGGCCTCAATAGACATTAACTTTAAAATCTGAGACAACTTGCAGATGAAGGGGAGACAGAACTCAGTCATCAATTTAGTAACATGGGGCTGGTCTTATAAAATTGAACTTTATCTTGAACCTTTCTGCCTTCACTTCCTCAAGCCTGTTGTATGTGGTCCATTGCCTCAGAATAATGATTAATCACCTTCTGAAGGCCCCAGATGTGTGGTACGAGGCAAATGAGGTATTTCCACATCACCAGACTAGTGAATGGATGGTCACAGGAAGGCAAACAATGGCCAGCAGTATTGGATACTACTTAATAATTGATAAATGAGATTGAGTTTTTTCTTTTCTCTGAAAGACAAAGGGTGAGGTAACTACAAAGCACTGGCAGGGTGGGTAAATATCAGAGAACAAGGAACTGGGACCTCAGGACTAACTTAGGTAGGAAATGAGTTTTGTTGCAGTGATATCCACTTTTGACAGTGCCTACACAGCATGTGCCTCATACAGTACCTGGAGAAAACATTTTGACTGTATTTCTTTGAAGGAATGAAGTGATATGGAGCATTAGATTGTGTTCTCAAAGGTAGATCTGCAATCTCTCTCCTCAGAGGGTCTAATATGTGAATGCTTTTGGTTTGGACTGATTCTGAGTCTTAATAGCATAGTTCCATATTGATTATTAAGTATTATTTCTGTCTAAAGGAAGCTACTTTTTAAAACTTCATTGTTAAAACTGTATTTCCAGATATGGACACCATTCATTAAGAAGAGCTATGAGCCTTTGGTCCTCAAATCAATTAATGTGGTCTCTTAACACTGCCAAGAATAAACCATGCAAAAAGCTAATTGAAGTAATGTTCACTCTTCTTGCACAAACAAGCAGAGGTTTTTATGTCAAGGAAATGAAAATTATTCTCTTGTATTCTAGCAAAGAGATAGACCAGGTCACATTCCCAGTAGCTCCCCTTGAGTGAATACAGTTATAAACAGGAAACATGAACCCAAACACCTATTGAATGAAGAATGGTCAAGCTTTCTGGTAAGGAGATGCTCACAGATACGTATTTCATGTATTCATGTTAAGCAGTTGTTTATCAAGACACCCTGTTCAAACATCTTGTAAATTGATGTTTAAAATCCTTGCAAGAAACACCATATGCTAGTCAAAGCATCTCCTTAGGTGGCGTAAGAAGCCAGCTCTGAAAATAAAGCCAGCATTGGTTAAGCCAAGAAACATTACTGCAAATGTTTAATAAAACATTAAATACAAATTCCAAGACTGATCTACATAACAATCAGGAGCTAAAGATCATACTCTTGTGAAATATTATCTATAAAATGAAAGTATTTTAAAAGATAAAATATAGAATACTGAGCACATGGAATAAGAAGTGCTCGGTTACCTCAGAATCATTTTTCCTTTCTTCCCAATATATCTTATATACATTTGTATAAATATAAATATATATGTATATATAAAATGCATACATATATATTACTTTTAAAGTTATTTCTGGGACTATAAATATTTATTATAGCATCTTTTAAAATTAGTGTTTGTATTTCTTTGATAGTTTTTTTTAAAGATTTTATTTATTTATTCGACAGAGATAGAGACAGCCAGCGAGAGAGGGAACACAAGCAGGGGGAGTGGGAGAGGAAGAGGTAGGCTCATAGCAGAGGAGCCTGATGTGGGGCTCGATCCCGTAACACCGGGATCACGCCCTGAGCCGAAGGCAGAAGCTTAACCACTGTGCCACCCAGGCACCCCTTCTTTGATAGTTTTAATTAAGAAATTTTGGTTATTCTCTACTAATAGATGCATAATGTCTATATTGACTTAACTTTCAGTAAGGGATCTGGGAGTTAGTCTATGCTATTTTAAAACAGAAATGCTAAGGTAAATTTCCCACTGTCCTGGGATTCTCAACTGTAAGTTAGTGATGATCATATGATGTGCCAGATTTAAAAAAATGTGTTTGTATAGATTAAAGCAATGGAAGGAATGTTGTATCAAGAAGATAAACACATGGGGTGCCTCAATGGCTCAGTCGATTAAGTGACCAGCTCTTGATTTCGGCTCAAGTCATGATTTCAGGATCCTGGGGTCAAGCCCCAGGTCAGGCTCTGCACCCAGCATGGAGTCTGTTTGGACTCTCTCTCTCTGCTCCTCCCAGCTCGCTCCCCCTCCCAAATAAATAAATAAATCTTTAAAAAAAGAATATAAACACATTAAGTGTTCTGGGATCACTATTAGAAGCAAAGACAGGTAGCAGGAGGGACAGTGGTCAAGCTCAGCTTCCAATGGCACTGGTAGTTTCTTGTCCATATACACCCCTTCTCACAGAGAACTATAACATCTCAAGGGCTCCACAGGCCCCAAATACTGTTGCAGTTATCATCCTAAATCCACATTCCTGGCTCCATAAACAGCCTCTTTATTCTACTCAATAACAAGGCCAACATCGCACATTTGCTCCACAAGAAGAGAGACCCAAAAGTAAAAGGTTCTCTCCATTGGAGTCAGATCCAGAAAATGCTCCCCAGAGGATGATGGACAAATTAAGGGACCATGATCATCTCTGATAGTTGACTCTAGCCTTGTGAGTATTCTCTTTCCCCACTAATACCTACTCCTTAAGCCTAAATTTTTTGACTTGTAAAAGTTGTCCTAACTCATTGTATGACAAATGGCAACCCTGGAGATAATCAACAGATTTCTTATTTATTCTTTATTCATTCATTCATAATTCTGACACCACAACATTGTCCTTGAAGCATCATTTTTAAGTGTGGAATGAAAGGTATTATTTATATTTGAAAGACATTTTAGTATCAAATAACATTTTGAGAGAGCAAGTATTTCAAATATTTTTATTAGGGTCAATTTTCTGGGGTTTCCAAATTCAAACTACATAAGTGGTCATATACTGTGTAACACTGACCTTGGAAAAGCTTTATTTGGACATGAAGAAATGGAAGAACAGTTATTAAATAAACTTTGCTAAAGAAAGGATGTTGAGAATTTCATTTAACATGGAATAAGAAGCTAAAAACTTTTCTCTCTTTCTTCCTTTGTTTCTTGCAAGTTTTAAGCACATGTTAATTTATTCTTTCCTTCCTACCTGCCTTCATTGATTTGTCATGTGTCTCTCCTTTCTGAAATATAAACTTTGTGGGAGCAGTCTTCTTGTTGGACTGGTATACTCATTGCCAGAACAGTGCCAGGCACAGAGGGGGTGCTTAATTAAAATCTCTCCAATAAATGAATGAATGAACATGTATCATGTGCCACTAGAGATACAGAATGGACTTTTTATACACAGACTCAGTTTTTACGTATTTAACAATCCAGTAGGAAAGGCAGACAAAAATCATTCCAACAAAGTATGATGATTTTTACCAAAGGAGAAGTAGATGATACTGTAACTTTTTGTCAAGTGTGTGAAGCACTACCCTAGGTACTGAGTATCACTTGGTGAACTAGTATAATAACCAGGGAGGTTCCCCAGAAGAACTGACATTTAGGCTTGAGATGTAAAGGATAAGGAGGACTGGAACCAATGAAATGAAAGGT
Organism: Ailuropoda melanoleuca; assembly: GCF_002007445.2. Classification (NCBI taxonomy): domain Eukaryota; kingdom Metazoa; phylum Chordata; class Mammalia; order Carnivora; family Ursidae; genus Ailuropoda; species Ailuropoda melanoleuca. Next base: position 17,197,148 of record NC_048238.1, read on the forward strand.
GTTCCAGGCAGGAAAATGGCATGATGGAGGCTCAGAGGTAGAGAGCACTGGATAATTCAAAGAAGCAAAAACAGTTCCAGACAGCTGGAGAACAGAGTGAGGGATAAATGGCAAGAAATAAATTAGTGGTTGATCCTCATAAAAGAGTTGGGGCATTATCCTAAAGGCAGGAGGGAAGCCTTGGAAGATTTTAAGGAAGAAAATGATTGGGTCTGGTTTGCATTTAGAATTATCACCCTAGCTATGGTGTTCAGAATGATTTGGAAGGAAGTAAGACTGTAAGAAAGATGTCCTTTAAGAAACAGAATCAGTTTAGATGAAGGTGTTAGCTAAACGTAAGAATATAGGGGTTTTCAAACCTCACTGCACATTAGAATCAATTGGAAATTTTAGAAAATCTTGATGCCCAGGGCATATCTGAGACAAATTAAATTAGAACCTCTGGAAGTGGGACTTAGACATTACTATTTTTTTCACATTTTAAAAGATTGATTCAGTTGAAGTTGATGTACAATAAACTGATCATTTTTAAAGTGTGCAATTTGATCAGTTTTAACATATGTATGAACCCATAAAACCATCATCAAGTAAAAAAACTATATTATACACACACACACACATCATCCCTAAAAGTTTCCTTGCACCCCTCAGTAATCTCTCTGTCCTGCTCTTCCTCACCCCTCTAAATCTCTAGGCAACTACTTATCTGATTTCTCTCACTACATATTAACTTATATTTTTTATAATTTTATATAAATGGAATAATACAATATGTACTTAATTTTTTTCTGACTCCTTTCAATCATGATAATTATTTTGAAATTCATCCATGTTGCTACATATATTTACAGTTCATCCCTTTTTACTGCTGAGTAGTATTCCATTATATGAATATATCACCATTTGTTTACCCATTCACATGTTGATGGGTGGTTGGGCTGTTTCCAGTTTGGGGCTACTTCAAATAAAGCTTCTATGGATATTTGGTACAAGTCTCTGTATGAACATATATTTTCATTTCACTTAGGTAAATATGTAGGGATGGATTGTCTGGATATGTAGTAGGCATATGTTTAACTTTCAAAGGAACTACCAACTTTTTTTCCAAAGTGGTTGTACAATTTGACATTCCCAGGATATGAGAGTTTTATTTGCTCCACATCCTTGCTAACACTTGATAGCACTTTTAATTTTTGCCATTTTAGTAGGTATGTAGAGTTTTTTCTTTGTGATTTTCATTTGCATTTCTCTGCTTATGATTTGAACATCTTTTTACATGCTTACTAGTCATTCATATACATTCTTTGATGAAATACTTCAAATGTTTTTTCCCATGTGTTGGTAGGATATATATTTTCTTATAATTGACTTTTGAGAGTTCTTTATATATTCTGGATACAAGTTCATAATCAGATATGTGAATTATAAATATTTTCTTCTAGACAGTGGTTTGTTTTCCATCTATTTAATAGTCTTTTGAAGAACAGAAGTTCTTAGTTTTGATGAAGCCCAATTGATCAATTTTTTTTCTTGCATAGATTGTGCTTTTGGCAACATTTCTAATAAATATTTTACTAATAAGTTCACAAAAACTCTCTATGCTTTCCTCTAGACTTTTATAGTTTTAGTTTTATGTTTGAGTTTATATATGGTGTGAGATATGGGCCAATTTTCTTTTTTAATATAAAGACATCTATTTGTACCAGTAACATGTGTTTGCCTATACACTTTTGTTGAAAATCAATTGGTCATATAACTGAGGTTCCATTTGTGAACTCTTACATGGTTCTTACATGGTTAAAAAAAGACTCTAAAAAAGTGTTGATAAAATAAGAACTTGTTGAAAAGGAAAAAATAAAATAGAAAAGGAAAATTTTAAAGTGAAAGATAAATCATGAGGAAAAAACCTCCAATTCTATATACGTTTTTCCCCTAGCACTACAGTTTTACAGTCCTAAGTGCTCTGTAAACTTGGTGTTCTCCAGTTGTTTCGGCTGGACTTCTGGGGGAGGGGCCTGCTGTGCTGATTCTCAGGTGTCTTTTTCTGGGCAGAGTTGCATCACCCCTTGCCAAGGGGCTGGGCTCAGTGTAAGTGGCTTTTGATTGCTCTATGTGGCTTTTGTTTCCTGGAGGCTTTCTGCACCTCTTTAGAGGATGAAAATAAAAATGGTTATGCCCCAATCTCTAGCCCCGGAGCTGAACGATTGCACCCCCCTCTCTTCAGTAAACCCTCAGGGATAAACAATCTTCACTTTTGTGTGTGCCAAACTCTATGGACTCCTGCTGTTCGCACCCCCATCTTTCCTCCCAGGGGAAGGTGTAGTGTTGTTGTCTTTCTGCCCTCTGCAGGGCCCCGGCGTGGAGAGCAGTCACCCAATCATGCATGCACTGTTCCACCCCTCCTGGGGGAAGGCCTAGGGTCCCCACATTTCTGCCCTTTGTAGGGCCCCACTCGGAGAGGTTGTCACACGATGGTGCCCCGGTTCACCGTTTATGGTGAACCTAGCTGAAAGCCCCCTCATGAGCTCGCCGACTGTAACTGGTTTCCTTGCTCCAATGCTTGGGAACTCTGCCAGTTCAGGCACCCCCATTCTTTCCATGACCCTGGGATTCCTGAGTCCACACTGTCCCACCTAGGGTTCTGCCCTGCTTTACCACTTGAACACCTTTCAGGCAGGGACATCTGTCACTGGAGCAGATTTCTAAAGGTTCCAATTTTGCGCTCTGGGGCTATATCACTTTCCAGTAGCTGACTTACGGAGGCTCCCTTCCCCCATCATTTATGTTCCAAATATCCCCTCAGGTTCACTTCTCCACACCACTTACCTTGCAGAAAGTAATCACTTTTCTATTTGTAGAATTCCAGCAATTCTTATATTTGAGGTTGAAATCATAGGTGTTGAAAATGATTTGATAGTTATCTAGATAAATTCAAGGGATCGGATGAAACAAGGTCCCCTACTCTTCTGACATCTTTCCTCCTCTGAGGATTTCAAGTAACAAAGTTATGCTTGTTTTTAGTTGAGATATAATTCACATACCAAAAAGGTAGCTTCACAGTACTCTGGTTTGCATTATTTTCAATAAGAAGTCTATCGTAATTTTTTGTTACTCTCTTATTAATGTATCCTTTTCTCTTGTGCTGCTTTTAAGATTTTATTTTTATCTGTGGTTTTAAATTATTTGATTATAATGTGCCTTGGTGTTTCTTGGTGTTCTTATTTTCTGTGCATGGGTTTTGTTCAGCTTCTTGGATCTGTGGTTTATCTTTCATGCATGATAGTAAATCCAGTCCTGGTTAGTCCATCTTGGTGATTAGCAAAAGTCTTATATTACTAATCTTTAAGAGCCCTCCAGGCATTTTCAATGTGCATCTAAGGTTGAGGATGACATGGTGATAGAGAAAAGTGGACAAATGTAAGAAATTATAAGGAAGTAAAATGGCCAGACTTGATTATTGAGTAGACACATATGGAAGTGGGATGTAGTTGAAGAGCACGAAGAGAAAAGGATGTTGAAATACAGAACTCTATGGTTAATGTTATTTTGAGAGGTAGAAAACACTAAATTTTAGATACCTGAAGTGTATCCAAGCAGAGTTACTTTGTAATCAATTGCTCAGAAAATAAGAAGAGAGATATTAAGTAGAGAAATATATATGGGCTAGATTCATTTGCATGTACACAGTAGGGAAGTTCATGAGTGAATAGTATTATCCAGGAAGAATGTGCATAGTAACCCATTTTTATCTTTAATCTGGTATTCCTTTTGGAGAACCAGTGATTTGATAAAACTCAATGGTGAAATGGATATTTTAAAATTAAAATTGAGGAATGTTTCTTCCTTTTACCTTATATTTCAAATTTCCATTAAAAAATTTGACAAAACTTAAACAATTTTTAAGTGTATTACATTTAGTATAGTGGTGATTTATGAGCTGTTAAATAACTCCAGCTGAATTTTTCTTTTCTTTTCAATGGAGGCAGACCAANTATTTGACAAAACTTAAACAATTTTTAAGTGTATTACATTTAGAATAGTGGTGATTTATGAGCTGTTAAATAACTCCAGCTGAATTTTTCTTTTCTTTTCAATGGAGGCAGACCAACCTTCATATTACTCATGAGAAGTTATATAGAGTCTAAAATTTTAAATATGAGGTCTTCTACATTTTCTAAAACTATAGTGAACTCCAGGTGGTAGTTTATAAGTTAATTAATTCATCTTTGATATGACTGTAGCAGGATGTACAATGATGTGGAACTTCACATTTTTGTATGACAAAACCACTACATTAGAAGTTCTAGCAGTTTTAGGTACAGACTTTAACTCACCTACTTGTGGATCTTCCATATTTTAGAAAGAATTCCAAAGCCTTGCTTTAGTTATACCTGTATAAAGCAAATAGCTCTAGTGAAGCAATCTAAATGCCATTACTTTAGGCTGTAAATATTAAATACTCAGTTTAATAATGTGAAAGGAAGTCTCAGCATTGTACAGAAGTTACTTGGATATCAAAGTATTTTAAAAATGTTCTGGAGTGTGGTGACTCATTTGTTACTGAGACTCTAAAGAGAATGTGGAAGAAGCTTGGGAACTGAACTTGAAACCTGGGGTCTAAAACAGGTAGGCAGTACAAGGTTCCCTGTAATGGGACTTTAGGATCACTGGGGTTTGCTAATCAATTTTAAGTGTTCTCTTTTTCTGTATTATAATTCCTTTAGAACGTCCTGAAGACTTCAGTAGTTTGGAGTCAGTCTTGTGTGTGTGATACTTAGGGGACCAGGGAAGGGGTAATATATATATCTTTTTGTAAATCAGCCAAAAAATAAGTTTCTATAGTTGTTAATACTTCCTTACGTTTTAGTTGCACATGTTGCCCATGTTGTTGATGATAATACATACTTTATTCAAAGAGACTTACTGAACTTTAGAGCTGTCCATTCTTTGGGGATATATATGCACACATTTTTGGATTATTTTCATGGTCTCCATTAGCTCCTAATCATTAGTGATTTTCTTCTTGGATTGTTGAAGGGGCAAATTCTGAATCTTTCCCAGACTGCTATAGTGGAAAGAGCACAGGCACTTGAGGTAAAAGAACCTGAATCGAATTTGGCTGAGTGACCTTTGGCAAATCCATTTGACTTGACATTGACTTTATCTTCTGGCTATTCTCATCTTAAGCATCTTTCTCAAACTATTCTCTAAAACATCAATCTGCTGCTTAATGGCAAGCAAATTAGATTTGCCTTTTCAAAGTACAGTTTCAATGCTTGTGGCAAAAGTAAAACTATAGAGAAAAGGCTTTAAAATGAGGAGGATGTTGGAAAATTCATTCTGTGGACCTAGAAATCATGCTTTAAAAGTCTTTCAGTAAAACAATCACCTGGTAATAAAATATAAACACTCCCTTTAAAGACTTCCTTACAAAATCTTTAAGAAAGTTGAAACAAGAAAACTTCATCTGTGTTTAAAAAATAAATATGAGCCTTTATTGAAAAAAAAGAACTCTCTGCCCTTACTAAAATGTGACACCCTCAAATAACAGCCATGTGAAAGTAAAATGTCTGTTTTTATCAATGGTGGCTTGGTTTAGCAGCAATATGGCTAAATAATTTCTTTAAAGACTGCAGTGCCTGGTTTGAAATGTTCAAAATCTTATTTTGGGGGGCTCACTGCATGGTAAAGAGCTCTAAGGATGACATGACATCGTTAATAATGAAGGTATTTAAAATAGGACTCAGGCAAGGCTGACTATTTACAGAGCTGCCTGACTGGTGTGAATCTGCACAGACCTATTTCTGGGCTTTTGTTTGCAATTCATGGTAATTTACAGAGTAAATGGCTCAGGATTTGCAAAAGGGAACAACAGCCTGTATAGATTTCAGAGGGCTAAATGGAAATTTTCCTCTTTGACACAGGCAAATTGGTATATGATGAATAGCTGATGGTTGGATTTTTATGCTCTTGCATAAAATTCAATTTAATTTCTTTGGGTTTTAAATCAACTAATTGATAATGTGTGAAAATGAAGAAAAGAGAACTTATTTAGCCTTTGGGGATGTATTTACTTTTTAGTAGATGCTATTTAATAGACAAGACTTAACTTATTTGAAACATTGAATTACTTTCTATGACTATCACATCTACTATTACTATGGTGCAACATAGTGGAAGAAAACTAAAGTAAGTAAATACGTGCATAGAATATCCAAAAGGTACATTTATTGAGCACCTAGTATGCCTTAGGCATTGTGCTAAGCAATTTATATACATTATTATATTTCACCTGTATTCCAGCTCTATTTCCACTTACTAGCCATTCACCCTTAGGCAAATTATTGAACATCTCTGAAAAATTTTTATTTTGTCTCATCTCTATAGCAGAAACTTTAATAAGTGTCTTGCTTTCTCATTCACCTATTTATTAATTTAACAAATATTTACAGAGTGCCTATTACATGCCAGTAGTTTACTAGGTGCTGGGATACAACAGTGAATACAACATTTTCTCTACCTCAAGATGAGGTATGTGGAAATGTGTGTATTTTTTCCCAACACTTGTTCAAAAAAAATCTTTTAAGGTGGTAAATCTAACAAAGTTGTTATTGGGATCAGTGGAGATAAGATACATGAAAAGTACTTGATAAATGATAAAAGGACATAAACCTACTTTGATTGGAAAGTGGTCTTAGCAATAAGTCAACAAACTCCTTATGGATAATAAATACCTTCAGGTTAATATTTTAGATTAAACTCTGAAATAATGTATTTTTTATTTCATTAACTTGAACTTTAAGCTATTGCTTGAATAATTAAAATATGCCTAATACTCATCAAAGACTACTGCTTTTAAGATTATAATGTGAGGATGATGTTAAAACAGTGGTCCTCTTTTTCTTAGATTTAATTTATTTTTGAGAGAGAGAGAGTGAGTTTACAAGCAGGAGGGAGGGGCAGAGGGAGAAGCAGACTCCCCCCTAAGCAGGGAGCCCAATGCAGACTCAATCCCAGAATCCTGGGATCATGACCTGAGCTGAAGGCAGATGCTTAACCAACTGAGCCACCCAGGAGCACAACATTGGTCCTCTTTTACACAATAAACTGGGCCTGATTGTCATGTTAGTTAAAGATACCATCCAAATTAAGAAGCTTATGTGTAATTTGGATGATAGCATTTTTATTCAAGGAGAGCTAATAAAGCTGAATGTCAAATTCTTGTGAGAGGAGTGTTTGCCTTGGAAGATGTACTACCAAAAATACAAACTCATTCATTCATTCATTCATCCATAAACCTCCTCAATCCAAAAATAACTTAGAGCCCAAGGACTGACATCCTTAAATCCTTCACCTCTTATGGCAGGTAAAGGAAAGGCATAATAGCTGGGAGGCAGTTAGAAGACAGCAAAATGAGACTATCTTTTAAAATTTTTTTAACAAAAACTAGATCTTTGTTTTTCCTTTGTTTCAGACTTTATTTTGTATTGTTTTTCTTTATTAGCACAGATAGGTTGTTTTTCAAACCTTGACTTTTGACTGTTTCTCCTGATTTTTGCCCTTGACAGCTAATACTGGGGGAACATAAGTAATCAGTGAATGTTTCTCCAAACTGAAAAGTTTTTGCAAATTTTTATATATTGAATTTCCCTTAATATAAGATGACAAGCTCCAACGTGAAATAGCTAGTTAAAGCAGGGAATGGCAAATTATGGGTCAAGGGCCAAATTTAGTCAATTGCCTATTTTTGTAAGTAAAGTTGCTTGGAATATGGCCACTCCCAGTCATTTACATAGTGTCTATGGCTGCTTTCACTCTAAGGACAGAGCTGACCAGTTACAACTAAGATTTCATAGCTTACGAAACCAAAAATATTTACTATTGACTCTACGGAAAATGTTTGTCAACATCTGAACTAAACAGTTACCTAACATTAAATATATATGATCATTTTACAGATATATATAATTGATTTATAGCACTTACAGAGCTATGGTGGTTAATTATATGTTTAAATTCTTTTTAAAAATTTATTTATTTACTTATTTCAGAGTGAGAAAGAGCACACAAGAGAGAAAGTTGGGGGGGTGAGGCAGAGGGAAAGGGAGATGGAAAGAGAGACAATCTCAAGCAGATTCCCCACTGAGCATGGAGCCCAACATGGAGCTCAATCTCACCACCATGAGATAATGATCTGCGCTGAACTGAGTTGGACACTTAACCAACTGAGCCACCCAGGTTCCCCAAAATGCTGAAATTCTTAAGTAAAGCTATTAGTGAAAATTATTTTTAAAATATCTAAGTAGGCATTTTTCCTTCAAAGGCAGAATTCTAGCATGTCTTCCCTTCCCCAACTTTTCCTACCATCTCTAAAGCAGCAGGGAGTGCTGGTTATTTGAACATCTTAATTATAGTGCTAAAGAAAGAAGGCATGATCATTTCTCCCCCAATTGTTCAGCAAAATCATTGCCTTTTCAACAAGAATACTAAAGTAATAGCTAGAGTGATATAAAATAGTTGGTGCATGATATTATCAAATTAAATTATATATTTTATAATTTTAGTATAACTTAACTTAAGTTTGATATAGAAACTATGCCTTAACTTTGAAGACCCCAAATTTTATAAGGGAAAGGGATTTATAAGGAAAGGGATTTTATAATCATTCTCATTAATAGAACAGGATTATAAAATTTCCACAATAATCACAAACTATTCTGTCTGAAAAGTGTAGTTCTATTCAATGCTTTGAAAAGGAGAAATGTCAGATCCTGTTCTTCAGACTATAGCTACTCCAAAGATATTAATTTAATATGGTAAAAGGAGAAGTTATTTTAAAAAGTGAGAATGTTATATTTGCCGAGTGAATCAATGAATCATAACAGCACTTAGTTTAGGTAATTCATAAAGTAACTGCACCATTTGTTTGCAGGGACATGAAGACTCTGTTCTGAAATATTTTCTGATGTATCTGTGAATGTGAGTGTGGGTACATGGGGAGTAAACATTGTTCTTGACAAAATGAAACATCCTCTTGACTTTGGTCAACTATGCTTACTTAGTTTTCCTTCCAAATCAATAACTTGTTCCTCTTTGCCTCCTGCACCTGCTTGTTTTCCTTTTCTCTCCTCCTAAATTTAGACATTCCCCAAAGCACTTCCTCAGCATTTCTTCATTTAAAAAAACTTTATTTAGCTATAATTTCAAACCTAGAGGAATGTTACAAGAATAGTACAATGAATTTCCATATACCCTTTGTCCAGATTCACCAATTGTTTACACTTTGATCTATTTGCTTTATCATTCTCTCTTTTATTTACTCTGCCTCTCAACCTTTTTCTCTCTCTCCCTTTCTCTCCACATATATATAGTGTGTGTATACACATATGTGTGTATGTGCATATTATTTTCTAAACCATTTAATAGCATTGGGCCCCTTTACCCCTACATACTTCAGTGTGCATCTTCTAAAAACAAGTACCTTATCTCACATAACAACAGTATAGGTATCAAAATCAAGACATTTAACATTAATATGATAATATTAATTCATATCCAAATTTCATCAATTGTCTCAATAATGTCCTTTACAGCTATTTTTTTTTCAGTATAGGATTCCAATCCAGGGTCATGTCTTTCATTTACCCATCATGTCTCTAATTTCCTTTAATCTGGTATAGTTCTTCAGTATTACTTTTTGTTTCTTGGCCTAGACATTTTAAGATAGTATAGGCTAGTTATTTTGTAGAAGGTCCCTCAGTTTGATTTGTCTGATGTTTTGTTGGCAGTTATCATTTTATTCCTTCCCAAACAACCTATCTTCTGGATCTCATGTAACTACCTTGCTTTAAAACCTTCCTGTCTATGTCACCAGTTCTCTTGTCATTCCTTGTCTTCAAGATATACCATGGCTTCCATTTCTGGCAATGCAGCAGAGCAGCTATTTTTGGGAAAAAAAGAAAGAAAGCCCTCCAATATAAAATGTCTTGCTATGCTGGAATAACATTATTTTAAATGCATAATAGAGCCCACAAAAAAAGTTTAAAATGCCCCAAGGGACAAAAATACAAGGACAGCCAGAAATTAAGGTGGGAAATCATCTCTGGCCATCTGAAGGTCAAGACTTGGGGTCTGAACTGAGATTCCTCAATAATTCCTTATAGGCATACATAGTCAAAGAAAGGGTGAAATAGAAGAAAGAATCTACCAGCAAAAGAAAATGACAAAGAAATTTGTTTCCATTGACAAATCGATGTGGGCTCTGAATACAAAAACAAAACAAATTTAAAACTGTCTTCCCTGACAATTTTTGAGACCATCAGTTTGCTTCTTACAGATTTGGGATCCAAATTTACACAACTTACATATTTTAGGAAGCCCCAAATCAGTATAAGAAAGTAAAGTGATCCTGAGTTTCCCTGGTAGAAGCAAATTCAAATCTTATCAGAAGGATCACACTCCAGTCCTCACAGGATTCCCTTAGATAGACTAATCAAGTATGAAGTCATAATCCAAGGTTAGAAAACACATGGAGGAGAAAACCTACCAAGATCAAGAATCAGAATTAACCCTCCAAAAATTCATATGATAGATTATTGGCTATATACCACAAAACAGGTACACTTAAAATGATTAAAGAATAAAAAAATACAAGTAATAACATGACAGTATAAAATATTATCAGGCAGATTTTTAAAACACCAAGTAGAACTTCCAAGAATAAAAAAATTAAGTCATGAAACTAAATAGGGGGTTCAACAACAGAACATACTCAGTAGAAAAGAAAGATATGAAAAAATTATGATTTCAACACAGAGATGTAAACATAGCAAATATGAAAGAGATTAAGAGACATAGAGAATAGAATAAGTTCTAACATATTTCTCAACAACAAAAGATTAATATCTTCTGTATGCTGAGAGAAAACAACTGTGAAACTATAATTGTAATATATGACATATTATTCAAGAATAAAGGTGAACTATTTTTTTCAAACAGAACAGAGTTTACCAGCAAAGCTGCATTAAAAGAATGTCTAAAGTACATGCTTTAAGAAGGAAAATTCTTCTTAAGATACCAAAGAAAGGACTGAATGTAAGAAAGAATGGTGAACAAAGAAATTGGAAAATATGTGGCTCTAAAAAAATCATGGAATATCAGTAACTTTAACTTGAATACATCCTAACTTGCTTAAGTTCAGCACACTCATTTCCTTCTACAGTCTCCTGAAATTCCACTAAACCAAACATGAAGACATTTTTTTAAGGCATGAATTCATAAGAGCATCGCAAACAAAGAAGAAAGATAGCAATTATGGAAGATGGAAAGCAGAGAAATAAGTATTCACTAGTTTAGCAAACCTGAGAGAGATGTATCTTCAGCCTAGAGCAATTTGATTTGTATCACAGGACTCTGAATTGGAGATATGAGTTACCTCTGGAATTGGAGGGGCATCAGAGTTCAAAATAAGAGGATTTATTAAAAGTCTGTTTAACAAATTCTCACAATCCTCTCCTACTACTCAGTCAGATAACTGCCCCCCTGAATAAGAGGGTCTTTTTTTTTTTGAGAGAGAGAGTAAAAAAAGAGGTTCTAGACTTGAAAACAAGGGTATCATATGAAAAAAAGAAGATTAAGTTTACATACAAAATATTAAGACTTTAGCATTCTTTTTTCACTTAGCACCAAGAATGCTAACAAGCAGCCTTACACCATCCAGTCAGGGTACTGGAAGTTTCTTCTCAGGGTTGTCTAATCAGTCTGAGAGAAAAGGCCAAAAGATAATGACACACAGGACTCTTCAAGGAAATGGCTCAGCGAGATTATCCTAGAATGGTTTAAACATATTGAAAAGAGATTTATATAACAGGGGGAAAATTTGGCCTTGAATTTATAAGTATGAAGAAAACTAAGCAAAACACAACACAAAACAATCAAACAATAACCCATTATCATTTTTTTCCTTCAAAACCACTGTTATCTTCAGAGAAAACAGGAACACCCTTCCAGGAAAGGAAGTGTGATGATAGCATGCTATCTGGCCTTATATGGATTAATATTTGTATAGTCATGATAGTATAAATTTTGAATATTTGTGTAACATCCTGTCTTTTATACTGGAAGACAACAATCACTAAAACCAAAGAATCAAGAGTAACAGTATTTTTCAATATTTATTTAGAAATATGGAGGTAAAACCAAAAGAGTGATTTAGTAGCACTGAAAATAGTCCCTTTTGGCCTCAGAAAATGATGGTGAGGGATAAGACATGGCACAGCTATTTCTCCCAAGAACCTTATAGGTTTTTTGGACTCTAAGCCATTCTACATGGATAATGTTGATACCAAATAAAACAAATTAAAATGTAGTAATACAAAAAAATTAATATCTAATTTTGGGATTAACAATATAGAACTAAGACAATAGAGGAAATATGTAAGAAGAGAGGGGTTGAATGTAATTAAAATACTCATACAGGAGATATTAAGTTTAGTCTTAGTTAATGATACATTTTTAAATTTTAAGAAATGGAGATAAAAAATATAACTTCCATGCCAATAGAAGAGAAAAATTATATTTACAAAATGCACACATATAATATATATTAAAATATATAGAAAGATATAGGTATAGATGAGTTAGAGATGCAGTAGGTATAGAAGCACTGCTATCACAAAGTCAGGGGTTCTATTACAATATCCAATATTTGAGTAATACTCCAATTTCTTATTGACCAGTTAATTCTAAAATTTTTTTCAACCGAGATGAGGATAGGCTAAGTGGATCATTACCACCATTTTTTATAATGATAATAATAGCTATGAGTTGTGATGTTTGTTTTAAATTTGCTTCAACGGAAGAATAAGAGACTTTTCAGCTAGGTTTGTATAATATGAATAATAGTAAAAATATCCCTGAATTAAGCCATAGGCTCCACCTATACCCAACTGAGATTAGATTACATTTGAATAAAAAATAGATATCAGATGAACCATGCCCCATATATGCAGCATCCTTTTGAAGGAAACCAAAGATTTTTGTTGTTATTTTGTCATTAGAAGTTATTGTACAACAAGATCCTTCTGAATAGTGGAGTTATTTCCAGAACAACACATAAAATTGCTTATTTCAGTTCTAAGACAAATTTTAGAATCATGAAAAAAAATATTGGAAGGAAATGTTCTATGTATTTTTAATAAAGAATCCACCAAAACTGGTATATTTTATGATAAGACCTAATAGCAAGATAGGAAGCCACTTGGGAACTTTTGTTTCCTTTTCTTCTTTTGTTTTAATAGATTGAATATAGAAAACAGAAGCCAACAGGGTAGGTCTAGGAGTACAAAACAAAGAGGTGACTACATCTGTATTATATGTCAAGGGAAATATGAACACAAAACAGTCTCATTATTTTTAATTTGAAAGTGCCTAAAATATTAAGTCAAATTGAACAAATTGTCAGAAGGAAAACAGGTTGCATTTTGCAGTGTTGTTTTCTTTTTTATTAAAATTCTGATTTCATGTCACTCTTTGTGCTTTTCATACCTGGTATAAGTCTTATCACACAGCAACCATTTGTCCAGTTTTACTTCAAGCAGTAGTTCTCAAATGTGGTTGTGACATTGGAATTGACTGGGATACTTGAGAACATACTGGCACCTGGGCCCCACTCCCAGGGACACTGATGTAATTGGTCTAGAGAGCAACAGGGGCATTGGGATTTTTTTACTCCCCAGGTGATTCTAATGTACAGCAAAGAAATAATAAGAAACACTGAGTTGGAGGGTCCAACTTAGGCTTCTTATAACTTCCAAACTCCTGGGTTCCTAAGGGCTTTGAAAAATTAAAGGTCATTTCTTTGGTTAAAATTAATAATGTTAAATAAAAGGTTTCCTTTTTTTCTTCCTTTAAAGTTAACCAAGCCTGTAACTCCTCTCTCTCTCCCTCATCTTTTTTCCCACCCACTTTACTTTCCCAGCCATTTAAATATTTGCCCTGATCCCAGGCCATACAAAGAGTGGACACCCAGCCCCACTTTCCTCATCATGACTCATCCTAAAAGCTGTTTGCCAAATGGGGCTCTGGTTTTTGTTTCAGATTTCATGCAGGGGCATCCACAACCCTGCACAACAATGCCTGTTCTCACTCTACTCCCCCTCTGTCCCCGCCCAACCTCCCACTCTCTATTTAAAGCCAAGCCAGAAGAAAAACAAGGCATTTGTCCCCAACAGTTTGCAAACCAGTCATGCTTTTCCAATATATGCAGGGCTCGCATTCAACAATCCAGGATTCATGAAACTAGTTCCCTAAGCATCTATCAAATAAACCTGCAGCTCTCTGAGGACATTCAGAATTTCCAGCCTCTGACTAAGGATGGGACAGGGCTCTCTCAATACTTATTTTCAAAGACTTATAGGATTTCTGTATCTTATGTATTTAGGCAGCATATAAAGCCCATTTTAGAGGTATTTGCTGGGCATTTGCACCAAACTCTCCCATGAGAGCTCTGTTTGGCTGTGTTTCACACAGTTTGTAAATTTACTGGTTAACTATAGAGGAAAGATGCATGATGAGGATTTGGGACAGAGAGATAGAGCTAGATCTGCCCAGTGGACTGTTGTATGGATTCCAGGAGCAAGTACATTGATAGGTGAGCTCCAGGAACCAGTGGGTGACTAAGAGAGAGTGGTTGATAGTCCCTGGCTGACATGGGAACTATGAAGGAAGAAAAGAGGCTGACAGATTTTTTAAATACAGCCAAAAGGAATCTAGCAATAAACTTCTGAGATCCCAGCAGGTCAGCAGTCACTATTGGGTCAAGCTCTTGGTGACCCTCACTCCACTCATTAAGAATGGGATGGAGTATGAGATGGTTTAAGGTGGCAGTAGAGTAGAATAGAGTACAGTAGGGTCCTAAGCCTCTAGGGAATTAGACAGGGACCATTTAACAATCATTAGAATGTCTTTCTTTTTTAACTGAAATATAGTTTACTTACAATGTTACTTTAGTTTCAGGTGTACGAAATAGTGATTTGACAAATCTATACATAATGCTATGTTCATCATAAGTGTAGTTACCATTTGTGGTATATAATGCAATTACAATACCATTTATTATATTCCCTATGCTGTACTTTTTATCCCCATGACCTATTTATTCCATAATTGGAAGTGTGTATCTCCCACATCCCTTCAGTGATTTTACCCATCTCCCCACTCCCTTCCTCTCTGGCAACCATGTTTGTTCTGTGTATTTATGGGTTGGTTTCTGCTTTTTCTTTGTTTGTTTATTTGTTTTATTTTTTAGATTCCACATAAAAGTGAAATCATACGGTATTTGTCTTTTCTGTCTATTTCACTTAGCATAATACCCTCTAGGTCCATACATGTTGTCACAAATGGCATGATCTCATCCTTTTTATGGCTGAATAATATTCCACTGCATATACAAATACCAATAATTGATCCATTCACTGATCAATGGACACTTGGGTTGCTTTCATATCTTGGTTATTGTAAATAATGTTGCAATAAACATAGGGGCGCACATATTTTTTTGAATTAGTGTTTTCATTTTTGGGGGGGAAATACCCAGTAGTAGAAATATGGTAGATCTATTTTGAATTTTTTGAAGAATGTCCATGCTGTTTTCCACAGTGTCCGCACCAGTTTACATTCTCAGCAACAGTGTATGAGACTTCCTTTTTCTCAATGTCCTTTTTCTCTACCCTGCTTATTTCTTGTCTTTCTGATTCTAGTCATTTTGACAGGTGTGAGGTGGTTCTAATTTGCATTTCCCTGGTGATTAGTGATGTTGAGTATCTTTTCATGTATCTGTTGGCCACCTTTATGTCTTCTTTGGAAAGATGTTTATTCAGATCCTCTGCCCACTTTTTAATTGGATTGTTTTCTGTATGTTAATTTGTGTAAGTTCTTTATATATTTTGGAATATTAACCCCTTATCAGATATATCATTTGTGAATATCTTCTCTCTATTAACATGTCTTTTGATCTCAGTTCAAGACATAGCTATGGGAGAAAGTTAGGAGGTTGGGAAGATGGAGTAAGAGGACCCTTAACTCACCTCATCCCAAGAATACAACTAGATAACACTCATATCAGTGTAAACGACCCAGAAAATGACTCAAAGACTGGCATAACAAACTCCACAACTAACAGTAGAGAAGAGGACACATCCAAGAGGGTAGGAAGTGTGGAGATGTGGTGGAGAGCTAAATGGACCACAGTGGTCCATGGAATGGAGGGAGCCACAGGTACAGAGAGTGAAGAAAAACAGACCTTCAAACCAGGGAGCCTGCATGGAAGATGAATTCCCATAATATTTGGCTTAGAAAGCAAGAGGAGGCAAATTTCTTGAGTTCTTACAAGCAGTGAGACTTAAAGCCTGGAATTTTAAAAATCAGTGAACTCAGCTCTGGGAGAGCCTGGTGGATGACAGGAAGCGGAGCCCCTGCCCTTTAAGAGACAGCATGACAAACAGCCTATGGAGATACAGCATAAAAGCAGCAATTTGAAAAATGCCTGGGACATATTGGGGGAGACTTACTTACTTACTCATCTCAGAGCATGTCCTGGAGGGGCAGTGTTTACAGGGAGACTCCCCCAGGAGCAAAGAAGTTGGTAGGTGCCATTTCACTCTTCTGCCCATTCCCTTCCCCCAGCCCAAATGTATGGCCACCTACAAGAACCAGCAGAGAACTAAAATTCACTACCTAACTTGCTTACACCAAGCCCCACCCTCACACACTTTGGTGGATCTGCCCATTCCACTCACATTCACCTCAGTACCAGCACTGCTGGTCCCCGCCTGGAGAAGATCAGAACAAACATTGCCAGCACTGCATCTCTCAATCTGTGCATTTTATAGGGTTTTGGTCCCCACAGTGGTGGTGGTAGGCCCTGCAGAAGCCCTATTTGTACCTTGTTAAAATTGCCTCCCTTTCAAAAAAAATTGCCCACCCTTCAATGACTGCTTTTCAGGCCAGCCTCAGTCCCAGCAGTAGTGGCCAGTCTCATTTCACAAACACCATTCACTATACACCTTGTTAAAACTGGGCATCTCACCCCAGCTGGGGACCAAACACTACTCACAACTGGCAAAGAAAGCCACCACATATGATTGGATTGAAGGAAAAAGTAGCAGGCACACAACAGCAGGGTGCACGCAACACACATAGGAGACACCCCTGAAATGCCAGGTTCTGGTGAAGAGAGGACACTGCACTGCAGGACACTATAGGACCTCTTCTTCATAAGGCCTACTGTCAAGAGAAGAAGATGTAGCTAACTTTCCTGACACACAGAAACAGACACAGAGAGTCTGACAAAATGAGGAAACAGAGGAATATGTCCCAAATGAACAGGATAAAGCCAGAGCAAGAGACCTAAGTGAAAAATATATAAGCAATATGGCTAATAGAAAATTTAAAGTAATGATCATAAAGATACTCACTGGACTTGAGAAAAGAGTGGAGGACATCAGTGAGACCCTTAACAAAGAGCAAAACAAAACAAAAGAGATAAAAAACCCCAACCAATTGGAGATGAAGAACACAAGTGAAATTAAAAATACACTAGATGGAATAAATAGCAGGCCAGAAGAAGCAGAGGAATGACTTAGTAGCCTGGAGGACAGAGTAATAGAAAATAATCAAGCTGAATGGAGAGAGAAAAGAATTATGCAAAATGAGAATAGACTTAGGGAACGCAGTGACATCATCAAGCATAATAACGTTTATGCTTACAGGGATCCCAAAAGAAGAAGAGAGAGAAATGGGGAAGAAAATTTATTTGAAGAAATAATAGTTGAAAACATCTTGAATCTGGGGAAGGAAACAAATATCTACATCCAGGAGGCATAGAGATTTCCCCAACAAAATCAACCCAAGGAGGTCCACACCAAGACACATAGTAATTAAAATGGCAAAAAGTAATGACAGAGAATTTTAAAAGCAGCAAGAGAAAAGAAAACAATTACATACAAGGGAAACCCAATAAGGCAATCAGAAGATTTTTCAGCAGAAGCATTGCAGGCCAGAAGAGAGTGGCATGATGTATTAAAAGTGCTGAAAGGGAAAAATCCACAGCCAAGTATACTCTATCCTGTAAGGCTATCATTCAGAATAGAAGGAGAGATAAAGAGTTTCCCAAACAAACAAAAGCTAAAGGAGTTCATGACCATTAAAGCAGTCCTACAAGAAATGTTAAAGGGGACTTTTTGAGTGGAAAGGAAAGGCTGTAAGAAAAGGTAAGAAAAGTAGGAAGCACAAAAGCAGTAAAAATAAACATACCTATAAAAATCAGTCAAGTGACTCACAAAATAAAAGGATGTAAATGGTATGACACCATATACCTAAAATTGGGGAAGGAGGGATTAAAGAATGGGTTTCACTTAAGCAAATATCAACTTCATATAGACTGCTATATGAAGAAGACGTTATATACAAACCAGATGGTAACCACAAATCAAAAACCAGGAACAGATATGCAAAAAATAAATTGAAAGGAATCCAAATATATCACTAAAGAAAGCCAATGAACCATAAGAGGAAAGATCAAGAGAAGAAAGAATAAAAGAAGAGCTACAAAAACAACCACAAAACAAGCAACAAGAGGGCAATAAATACATACTTATCAATAATTACTTTGAATGTAAATGGACTAAATGTTCTAATCAAAAGACATAAGGTAATGGAATGGATAAATAAGCAAGACCCATCTATAATGCTGCCTACAGGAGACTCATTTCAGACCTAAAGATAGATGCAGATTGGAAGTGAGGGGATGGAGAAATATTTATCATGCAAATGGATGTGATAAGAAAGCCAGGATAAGGGGCACCTGGGTGGCTCAGTTGGTTAAGCATCTGCCTTCAGCTCAGGCTCTGTTCCCAGGGTCCTGGGATGGAGGCCCGCATCAGGCTCCCTGCTTAGCAGGGAGTCTGCTTTTCCCTTTCTCTCTGCCCCTTCCCCCATCCGTGATCACTCTTGCTCTCTCACTCTCTCTGTCTCTCCTCTTCCGCATGTGTGCACTCTCAAATAAATAAATAAAAAATTTTTTAAAGAAAAGCAGGACAGGGACTCCTGGGTCGCTCAGTCATGTGAGTGTCTCACTCTTGATTTTGGCTCAGGTCATGATCTGAGGATCGTGAGATCAAGCCCTGCATCAGGCTCCATGCTCAGCGGGCAGTCTGCTCAAGATTCTCTCTGTCCTTCCCTCTGCCCCCCTCCCCCATACACTCACTCTCTCTTCTCTCTCTCTCTCTCTCAAAATAAGTAAATAAATCTTTAAAAAAGCCAGGATAGGGGCGCCTGGGTGGCACAGCGGTTAAGCGTCTGCCTTCAGCTCAGGGAGTGGTCCCGGCGTTATGGGATCGAGCCCCACGTCAGGCTCTTCTGCTATGAGCCTGCTTCTTCCTCTCCCACTCCCCCTGCTTGTGTTCCCTCTCTCGCTGGCTGTCTCTATCTCTATCGAATAAATAAATAAAATCTTTAAAAAAAATTAATTAATTAATTTAAAAAAAAATAAAAAAGCCAGGATAGCAATACTTATATCAGACAAAATAGACTTTAAAACAAAGACTAAAAGACAAAGGACAGTATACAATAATAAAATATAAAAATAAAATAATAATAAAAGGCACAATCCAATAGGAAGCTGTAACAATAGTAAATATTTATGTGCCCAACATGGGAGCACCCAAATACATAAAACAGTTAATAACAACAATGAAGGGATGAATCTATAGTAATACAATAATATAGAACTTTAACATCCCACTTAAATCAATGTATAGATCATGCAAACAGAAAATTAATAAGAAAACAATGGCTTTGATTGACATACTGGACCAGATGGATTTAACAGATATATTCAGAACATTCTATCTTAGTAGAAGAAACATTCTTTTCAAGTGCACATGGAACAGTCTCCATATTAGAGCACATTGTAGGCCACAAACAAGTCTCAACAAATTCAAAAAGATCAAAGTCATACCATGCATCTTTTCTGACCACAACATTATGAAACTAGAAATCAACCACAAGAAAACATCCGGAAAGAGCACAAATACATGGAGGTTAAATAATATGCTACTGAACAATGAATGGGTCTACAAAGAAATCAAAGAAGAAATAAAAAATTACATGTAAACAAATGAAAATGAAAACAAAGTGTCCAAAATCTTGGAGATACAGCAGAAGCTGTTCAAAGAAGGAAGCTCATAGCAATACAGGCCTACCTCAAGAAGCAAGAAAACTCTAATAAACAACCTAATCTTATACCTAAAAGAGTAGGAAAAGAAGAACAAACAAAAACAAAAACCAGCACAAGGAATAAAGATTAGAGCATAAATAAATTACATAGAAACTAAAAAAACAACAGAACAGATCAATGAAACCAGGAGCTGATTCTTTGAAAAGATCAATGAAATTGATAAACCTCAAGCCAGACTCATCGAGAGAGAGAGAAAGAGAGAGAGAGGACTCAAACAAAATCACAAATGAAAGAGGAGAAATAATAACCAACACCAAGGAAATACAAATGATTGTAAGAGATATTATAAAAAATTATATGCCAACAAGTTGGACAACCTAGAGTAAATGGATAAATTCCTAGAGACATAAAACCTCCCAAAACTGAATCAGGAAGAAATAGAGAATTCAAACAGACTGACTACCAACAATGAAATTGAATTAGTAATCAAAAAACTCCCAAAAAACAAAAGTCCAGGACCACATGGCTTTACAGGTAAATTCTATCAAACATTTAAAGAGGAGTAAATACTTACTCTTCTCAAACTACTCCAAAAAATAGAAGAGGAAGAAAAACTTCCAAATTCATTCTATGAGGCCAGCAATACCCTGACACCAAAACCAGATAAAGACACCACTAAAAAAAGAGAACTACAGGCCAATATCTCCGATGAACATAGATGCAAAATCCTCAACAAAATACTGGCAATCCAAATTCAACAATACATTAAAAAAAGTCATTCACCACAATCAATGGTAATTATCCCTGGGATGCAAGGGTAATTCAATATTCACAAATCAATCAATGTGATACATCACATCAATAAGAGAAAATAAAAGCCATAGGATCATTTCAATAGATGCAGAAAAAACATTTGACATAGTACAACATCCATTCATGATAAAAACAAAGTAGGTTTAGAGGGAACATACCTCAACATGATAAAGGCCTTATATGAAAAAACCAGCTAACGTCATCCTTAATTGGGAAAAACTGAGAGCTTTTCCTCTAACCTCAGGAACAAGAGAAGGATGTCCCCTCTCACCACTTTTATTCAACATGCTACTGGATGTCCTAGCCACAGCAATCAGACAAAAAAAAAGAAATAAAAGGCATTCAAATTAGTTAGGAAAGTAAAACGTTCACTATTTATAGATGATGTAATAATATATATAGAAACCCCAAAACACTCCACCAAAAAACTTTTAAAACTGATAAATGAATTCAGTTAAGTCACAGGGTACAGAATCAATGTACAGAAATCACTGCACTTCTATACATTAATAATGAAACATCAGAAAGAGAAATTAAGAAAGCAATCCCATTTACAACTGCACCAAAAGTAATAAAATAACCAGGAATAAACTTAACCAAGGAGGTGAAAGACCTGTACTCTGAAAACTATAAAATAGTGATCATGAAAGACAACACAAAGAAATGGAAAGACATTCTATGTTTGTAGATTGGAAGAACAAATACTGTTAAAATATCTGTGCCAAAGCAATCTACAGATTTTTGTAGCTGCTATCAAAATACCAACAGCATTTTTCATAGAACTACAACAAACAATCCTAAAATTTGTATGTAACCAAGAAAGACTAATAGAAAAAGCAATCTTGAAAAAGAAAAACAAAACTGGAAGTATCACAATTCCAGACTTGAAGTTATAAGACAGAGCTGTAGTAATCAATGCAGTGTCAAACTAGCACAGCACAAAAATAGACATGTAGAACAACAGAACAGAATAGAAAAACCAGAAATAGCCCACAATTATATGGTCAATTAATCCTCAACCAAGGAGGCAGAGAATATGCAATGGGAAAAAGTCTCTTCAACAAGTGGTACTGGGAAATGTGAGCAGCTACTTCTGAGAGAATGAAACTGGACCGCTTTCTTACACTATACACAAAAATAAAGTCCAAGTGTTTTAAGGACTATAAGTGAGACCTGAAACCATATAAATCTTAGAAGAGAACATAGGCAGTAATTTCTCTGACATCAGCCAAACAACATCTTTCTAGAAATGTCTCCCGAGGCAAGGGAAACAAAAGCAAAAGTAAACAATTGGGATGATATCAAAATAAGAAGCTTCTGCACAGTGAAGGAACAATCAACAGAACTAAAGGACAACCTATTGAATGGGAGAAGATATTTGCAAATGACATACCTGATAAAGAGTTAGTATCTAAAAAAGATAAAGAACTTATATGCAACTGATATATTATTGAACACTACATCTGAAACTAATGATGTACTATATGTTGGTTAATTGAATTTAAATTAAAAAAATTTAAAAAAGAATATAAAATTCAACACCCCAAAAACAATCCAATTAAAAAATGGGCAAAACACACAAATAGACATTTTTCCAAAGAAGACATACAAATGGCCAACAGATATGTGAAAAGATGCTCAACATCAGTCACCATTAGGTAAATGCAAATCAAAACCACAATGAGATACCACCTCACTCTTGTCAGAATGGCTAAAATCAAGAACACAAGAAACAACAGGTATTGGTGAGGATGTGGAGAAAAGGGAACCCTGGTGCACTGTTGGGGGGAATGTAAACTGGTGCAGCCACTGTGAAGACAGTATAGAGGTTCTTCAAAAAAATTAAAATTAGAAATACCCTACAATCCAGTAATTACCCTACTGGTATTTATCGAAAGAATACAAAAACACTAATTTGAAGAGATATATGCACCCTGTGTTTATTGCAGTATTATTTACAATAGCCAAACTATGGAAGCAGCCCAAGTCAATTGACAGATGAATGTATAAAGAACTGGTATGATATATACAGTGGAGTATTACTCAGCCGTAAGAAAGAATAAAATCTTGCCATTTACAATGACATGAATGGAGCTAGAGAGTATAATGCTAAGCGAAATAAGCCAGCCAAAGAAAGATACTGTATGATTTCACTCATATGTGGAGTTTAACAAACAAAACAAAAAAATAAAGAGGAAAAAAGAGACAATCCAAAAAACAGACTCTTAACTATAGAGAACAACTGATCGTTATTAGGGGGCGAAGGAGTTGAGGATGAGTAAAATAGGTAAAGGAGATTAAGTGTACACTTATCTTGATGAGCATTGAGTAATATATGGAACTGTGGAATAATTATATTGTACACCTGAAACTAATATAACACTGTATGTTAAGTAAACTGTAATTAAAATTTAAAAAATATATATACCTATTAGTACTCGAGAAGTGACTTAACATTTTGAGCCTCATTTTTGTCATCTTTAAATTGGGTGAAGTAATACTTGCCTCTCAAGAGTTTGATAAAGTATAAATGTCATGATCAATGTATAGCAATTAAATAGCATCTGTGGTATATTTTATACAAAAATGGCCTCAATTATCCCTTTCTTTGTATCCATACCCCATTGTAATGTTACTTTTTCGCTCCTTATATCAAGAGATTACGTCTCTCTCTTCACCCCTTGAGTCTGGGGCTGGTCTCGTGACTTGCTTTGGACAATAGATTATAACATGAATGTTCTACGCCTAAGCCTCAAAATGCCCTCTTGATCTCTTGGAATGCTGCCGCTGCTATGTAAACAAACTCAGGTTAGTTTGCTATCAGACGGCAAACGTGTGGCCTTATTGCCTGGAACATCTGAGGATAGCCAGCCAATCCCCCAGCACATAACCACTTAGCCAACTGAAAGTTGACTTCAGAAATATCAGAAAAATAGTCAAGACCGGAAATGCCCAGCTGAGCCCAGCCTCTGTTGCCAACACCAATTTTGAGATAAATTAATAATTGTTGCTTTAAGCCATTGGAGTTGTTTTTATGCAGGAAAAGCTAACTGACACAATAGTTGACACAGATTAAGAGCCCATTGATGATGGCGGCTGTTATTAATAACATTAACTGAATACAAGCTGGGAGACCTGGAGTTAAATGAAATTCACAGACGTATACTGTATGGTCTAAACAGTGGTGGCTATACAGTGTAAGCTTTCAAAATTCATAGCAATATTTTAAAATTGGGAGACTTCACAACTTTACATAAAGTCAGCTAATCTAGGTCTCCTTTCCTAGGCAACAACTCCAAGCTCTGAGTAGTTGGTGCCCCTTGAAGTGGGGCAAGTGTATCCTAGATGTTCCAGTTTTCACTACTCCCCATGGTTTCTAATACAATATTCACTCAACAAATATTGGTTCAGTTCCTAATATGTGCCAGACATTGTTCTAGGGTCTGAGAATACAATGACAAACAAGAAAAAACAAGGTTCTTACTTCACCATGGAGTTCGTATATGTGTAAAAGTGATGGACTGGGCTGAAAGAGTGGAGGTTGCATAGTGGCTTGGAAATAGACCATAGCTAAGTCAAATCTTTCATTATTCTATAAAAAGCCAAAGATAAATAAATTTGTTCATTATTTCTAAAAGCAGGATTGCTTGGAAAAGAAAGAATAATAAATAATTTGCTGAACCATAAATGGTTTGTTGAAAAGCATATTGTGGCCTCATCCAAACTTAGAGCAGGGTTCTCAACTGAGGCTAATTACACTTCGGACCAGATAATTATTTGTTGAGTAGGGGCTGCTGTCCTGTGCATTACATAATATTTAGCAATATCCCTGGCCTTTACCACTAGATGCCAGTAACACCTCCCAGTTTAACCACCAAAAATAGCTCTAGACATTGCTAAATATCCCCTAGCAGGGAAAATTGCCCCTGGTTGAGAGCCACTGACATAGAATGCATGAGCAATATGATGGACAAGAGCTGAGAAAGTGAAGGTCCATGTTTGCCATCTTCATTGGTTGGGATAAATCTAACTGCTATAACAAACCCTCAAACTTCAATATCATGGAAATAATTTCCTGCTCACAGAACAGTCCAATATGGAACTCCTGGACAGCAGTCAGTATAAATGGACTTCAAGTTTCCCATGTTAATTTGCATCAGTCCAGCAAATGCAGAAAGAACCTGAAGGATAGTACTTTGGGGTGTTTAATGCATGCTTCAGGAGGTTGTATATATCAATTCTGCTTATATTCTATTGGCTGAAATTCAATCACATGGCTTCACAGGAAGCTGGGATAAGTTGGTTGTAGTTATGTGTTCAGAAAGAGGAAGAAAGAAGTTTGGTAAACAGCTTTCAATTTTCTCCATCACTCTTACGTTAAACTATATTGGTCACCACAGAGAACATTTCTATAGAAATTATAAATAGAAATCAATAAACATTGAGCCTTTCATTGTATTCTTCATTTTAAGGAGATTTACTGACCTTCATATTAACAACACACTGCTAACCAAGGTTGCTGTTACAAGTCAGGCAAGACCAACTTAAAGGCCCAAATGAAACCAAATAAAAGGCACAGCATAGGGAATATAGTCAATGATATTATAATAGTGTTGTATAGGGACAGATGGTAGCTACACTTACATAGCATAACCTTAGAGATGTTGAATCAGTATGTTGTACACTTGAAACTAACATAGTATTGTGTCAGCTATACTCAAATTAAAAATTAAATAAAAATAAAAAACCAAATATATTTATAGATACAAATCTCAGAACCAAGCACAAAGACTTCCTTTCAGAAAGCAACAGCAGAGAATTAAAGAAACCCTTCACATGACATAGGAAGGCTATTGACTTATTTATGGAGGGGGGCAAAATAATGTTATTGTTGGCCCAGAGGATAACAGTGGGATTTCCATATATTACCCTTGGATAAAACACCTATGTGATGGTTGCATGACTACATACTTATGCTATGACATTTCCACACACACAAAAAATGGATTCTTTTATCTAAATCTTCCTGGGGAAAATGACTGTAATGTGAATAAATTAAAATTATGACAGCTTTCATTGCACCTTTGTCTCTTTTCCCATGTCTCACAGGTATAGGGCATGCAGAAGAACTGAGGAGCATTCTGTGCAAAAAACAGAAGTATATAAAATGTATGTGCAATGTGAGATGTGAGTACCTGTCCTTTTGCTGTGTTTGATATGAAATCTGTCCTATTTTTATAGACTCATTCTCATTATCACTATTTATATTAGGTATCAGAATGATTTTTCACATGATGATGTTTCTCTCTTTCCTCATTCTGGGCTGTGGGGGATGGAAGCAATATATATGCTTACTCATTTTCAAATCCCTTTAATTTTGTAATTCACCAGTCCCACCAAACTGGAACTAGATATTTTCCCTCAAAGATTTTATTTAAATTCAAATTAGTTAACATATAGTGTAGTATTAGTTTCAGGAGTAGAATCTAGTGATTCATCACTCACATATAACACCCAAATTGGAACTAGATTTTTAACAGCTGCTGTGAAATCATTTTAATATCTACAAACTGAGGCTCTGTGCTTCAAAAAAAATCACCTTCTCAAATATCTCCCTTTCCTGGTTGAGTTGAAGATCTATACTTCATGTTATTTTAATGTTGATGTGCAATCATTCCCTCTAATTTTGTCACACAGTGTGCTCTACCGGAAGCCTCCATTGCAGGAGATTAATGTGACTCCTGGTGAGGGATTCAATCAGAAACTGGGGAATGTAAATGAGCTGTGGGATTGGTGTTCTTTACCTTTACTAGTTTATTAGAATCTTCTTGAAAAATCTCTTACTTTAAGGTACCATATTAAACAAGAAAAAACAGAATCAGGGGTTTCCTGGATTTTATGATTAAGAAAAATCTGTACTGCACTAACTCACTTTTTGAAAATAATCCCTCTCCACTCCTAAAGTAGTTTTATAAGTGCAGTCACCCTGGACAACAAATTAGCAGAGGTTTTCTTTCTAGCTATATTGCAGTGGCTTCTCTCTGCTTTAGTCACCTCTAAAGAATGGCTCAGGGAGAGTCTGAAGAACTCTAAAAGATAATGCTATCTATCTTTCGCTGAGCTCCTATTATAATGGCACTTTAGTAGAAATATTATATCTATGGTATTTCTTATAACAATCCTCTGAATTTATTCATCTTATGTGTATTTTATAGAGAAGGAAACTGAGGCTCAGTGGAAATAAGAAACTTGGCCAGAATCACACAGTGGTTATTTGGTAGCATAAATTTAGGTTGGTCTCCTGCTAAGACCTACACATTTTTCAGTTGTCCACTAATGTCAAAGCTCCTGTCTTTCTTCATTTGAGGATATTTGGAAATAAGACATTGAGCAAATCTTGTGATGTTAATGGGTAGTGCTGAAAACAATGGTGCTTCCAACAGTGGGCTTTTCCTTGAGCAAGCGTTACCTCTAGAGGTGGTTGATGCTCTTTTAGGATTCTACAACCTTATCATTCAAAATAGCCACTTCCCTGTTTGAATGTCTCTCCATCTGAAGGAGTACAGGTCAATTCCCATCCTAGGTTGACATTTTGCAGAATGCCATGAGTTCTTCTACTCAGTGCTTTCACCTTAGCTTTCCACTCTTTCTGTTTAAAAAGGCTCTGAATACTATTCACTTTATTAGGTGATTGATATCTCATTTTCATCTATCTAATGCTTATTAACACTGTGACTAAAAGTTAATACTTGTTAATATACATTAAAAAATAAAACCTTACTTTCTTACTAGCATGTTTAATTTCATACTACCAGGAATACCTCATGTTGATCCTGCTCCTAACATAATCCGTGTCTGTTTCTTTACATTAAAGTTCACTATGGAGATACACCCTTTCTATATCAACAACAGAGGTAATTTGTAAAGAAATTATGGAAAGAGCCCAGATTTCCATTGACAGATGAATAGATTAAGAAGATGTGGTGTACATATATATAATGGAATATTACTCAGCCATCAAGAAGAATAAAATATTGGAGGGGGGGAGGTTAAGATGGCGGAGGAGTAGGGGACACCTTTTTCAGCCGGTCCCCTGAGTTGAGCTGGATAGGTACCAGACCAGCAGGAATATCCACGGAATCAGCCTGAGACGCAGGAAGATACATCTGGATCTCTACAAATGAACATCTCCAGCGCTGAGTATCGAGGTACGAAGCGGGGAGCCGTGAAACCGCGCACAGATATCGGAAGCTAAACAGAAGGGGGAGGGAGCCGCCGTGTCAGGGCGCCGGGAAGCGGTAGCCACCTGCAAGGGGGAGCGGACAGACCGCGGACCCGCACGCTTGAGACAGCAGGCTGAGAAGGGAGCTCCGGGAGCGCACGCGGGACGGCTGGCGGTTGGCGGGCCACCTGCACGGGGGAGCAGGCGGACTCGCGGACGGCACCCGCGAGACAACAGACTTAGAACGCGAGCTCCAGGAGCGCGCGCGCAGGGCGGCTGGCGGGCCACCTGCACCGGGGAGCGGGCGGACCGCGGACCCGCACTCTGGAAACGGCAGACTGAGTCCGTGAGCCGGGAGCGTGCACCACCAAGCATCTCACGGAGCTCCGGAGCTCCGGTGTGCTCACTGGATCGAGGCTGAGACCGGGAGCTCCGGGAGCGTCCGCGGGGCGGCTGGCGGCTGGAGGGCCACCTGCACGGGGGAGCAGGCGGACTCGCGGTCAGCACCCGTGAGACACCAGACTGAGACGGGGAGCTCCGGGAGCCCGCGCGGGGCGGCTGGCGGCTGGCGGCTGGCGGGGTTGGAAACACAAAGGACAGAGACGTGCCGGCCCTGGAAGTGAGGGCTGGGACGCCGGGTGTGGGGCGCACAGCCCGGGATGCTGCAGGGTTGAGCAGCACCAACAGAAACAGAGTTAAAGTGGCCAGAACATCAGTGGAGAACGATCCGCGATCCCTCTGTTCTGAGACAGAGGCTGAATTTCAGCCGCTGCTGCTCTCTCAGAAGAGGCATAGCAAACCGCCAGGGAAAGCCGCCAGAGAACAAAAGCCCGGAAATACCGGCTCACAGGGTGCCCATCCCCATCCCCCCTCGCAAGGGACACAGAGACTCTACCCAAACAGGGTTTTCTGAGTACCGGCAGGCAGGCCCCTCCCCCAGAAGGCAGGCTGAAAAATCAAGAAGCCCACAACCCGGAGCGCCTGAGTGGCGCAGTCACCAAGCACCTGTCTTCGGATTAGGGTGTGATCACAACGCTCCGTAAGGAGTCCTTCATCGGGCTTCTCCACCGGGAACCTGCTTCTTCCTCTCCCACTCCTCTGCTTGGGTTCCCTTTCTTGCTGACTGTCTCTCTCTCTCTCAAATAAATAAATAAACTCTTTAAGGAAGAAGCCCACATCCCTAAGATCTCTATAAAACAAGGGCGCACGGCCTGGGTCCCAGTCAACACTTGGGCTCTGGACAACCCTGCAATCTCTCTTCATCAGAATGACGAGAAGGAGAAGTCCCCCCCAGCAAAGAAAAGATAATGAGTCTGTGGCCTCTGCCACAGAATTGGCCTCGGCCACAGAATTAATACATATGGATGTATCCCAATTATCAGAAATGGAATTCAGAGCAACAATGGTCAAGATGATGAGTAAACTTGAAAAAAGCATCAGAGAAAGCGTTGCTGAGAATATAGAATCCCTAAGGGCAGAAATGAGAGCGAATCTGACAGAAATTAAAAACTCAGTGGGCCAAATACAGTCAAAACTAGAGGCTCTGACGGCCAGGGTCACCGAGGCAGAGGAACGCGTTAGCGAATTGGAGGATGGGTTAGTAGAAGAAAAAACGAAAATAGAAGCTGGTCTTAAAAAAATCCACGCCCACGAATGTAGATTACGGGAGATTACTGACTCTATGAAACGATCCAATGTCAGAATCATCGGCATCCCTGAAGGGGTGGAGAAAAACAGAGGTCTAGAAGAGATATTTGAACAAATTGTAGCTGAAAACTTCCCTAATCTAGCAAGGGAAACAAGCATTCGTGTCCAAGAGGCAGAGAGGACCCCATCCAAGCTCAACCAGGACAAACCTACGCCACGGCATGTCATAGTGCAATTCGCAAATATTAGATCCAAGGATACAGTATTGAAAGCGGCCAGGGCAAAGAAATTTCTCACGTACCAAGGCAAAGGTATCAGGATTACGTCAGACCTGTCTACAGAGACCTGGAATGAGAGAAAGGCTTGGGGGGGCATTTTTAAAGCTCTTT
Organism: Ailuropoda melanoleuca; assembly: GCF_002007445.2. Lineage (NCBI taxonomy): Eukaryota > Metazoa > Chordata > Mammalia > Carnivora > Ursidae > Ailuropoda > Ailuropoda melanoleuca. The sequence goes on from NC_048238.1 coordinate 17,227,455, forward strand.
CAGAGAAAAACATGCAGCCAAGGATCCTTTATCCAGCAAAGCTGTCATTCAGAATTGATGGAGAAATAAAGACGTTCCAAAATCGCCAATCATTAACCAATTTCGTAACCACGAAACCAGCCCTACAGGAGATATTAAGGGGGGCTCTATAAAGGTAAAAAGGCCCCAAGAGTGATACAGAGCAGCAAGTCACAACCGATACAAAGACTTTAAAGAGAAATGGCATCATTAAAATCATATCTGTCAATAATCTCTATCAATCTAAATGGCTTAAACTCTCCCATAAAACGCCACAGGGTTGCAGATTGGATAAAAAGACATGACCCATCCATTTGCTGTCTACAAGAGACTCATTTTGAACCCAAAGATGCATTCAGACTTAGAGTAAGGGGATGGAGTACCATCTTCCACGCAAATGGACCTCAAAAGAAAGCTGGAGTAGCAATTCTCATATCAGATAGACTGGATTTTAAACTAGAGGCCATAGAGAGAGATACAGAAGGGCACTATATTATTCTTAAAGGAAGTATTCAACAAGTGGATATGACAATTATTAATATATATGCCCCCAACAGGGGAGCAGCAAGATACACAAGCCAACTCTTAACCAAAATAAAGAGACATATAGATAAGAACACAGTAATAGTAGGGGACCTCAACACCCCACTATCAGAAATAGACAGAACACCCTGGCAAAAACTAAGCAAAGAATCAAAGGCTTTGAATGCCATACTCGACGAGTTGGACCTCATAGATATATATAGAACACTACACCCCAGAACCAAAGAATACTCATTCTATTCAAATGCCCATGGAACATTCTCAAGAATAGATCATGCTCTGGGACACAAAACAGGTCTCAGCCAATACCAAAAGATTGAAATTATCCCCTGCATATTCTCAGACCACAACGCTCTGAAATTGGAACTCAACCACAAGGAAAAACCTGGAAGAAACTCAAACACTTGGAGGCTAAGAACCATCCTGCTCAAGAATGACTCGATAAACCAGGAAATCAAAAAACAAATTAAACAATTTATGGAGACCAACGAGAATGAATACACAACGGTCCAAAACCTATGGGATACTGCAAAGGCAGTCCTAAGGGGGAAATACATAGCCATCCAAGCCTCACTCAAAAGAATAGAAAAATCTAAAATGCAGTTTCTATATTCTCACCTCAAGAAACTGGAACAGCAACAGAGGGACAGGCCTAACCCACTGACAAGGAAGGAGTTGACCAAGATTAGAGCAGAAATCAATGAATTAGAGACCAGAACCACAGTAGAGCAGATCAACAGGACTAGAAGCTGGTTCTTTGAGAGAATCCATAAAATTGATAGACCACTGGCAAAACTTGTCCAAAAACAAAGAGAAAGGACTGAGATTATTAAAATTATGACTGAAAAGGGAGAGGTCACGACCAGCACCATTGAAATTGCAAGGATTATTAGAAACTTTTATCAACAGCTATATGCCAAAAAACTAAACAATCTGGAAGAGATGGAGGCCTTCCTGGAAACCTATAAACTACCAAGACTGAAACAGGAAGAAATAGATTTCTTAAATAGGCCAATTAACTATGAAGAAATTGAGTCAGTGATAAACAACCTTCCAAATAATAAAACTCCAGGCCCAGACGGTTTTCCTGGGGAATTCTACCAAACATTCAAAGAAGAAATAATACCTATTCTCCTAAAGCTATTTCAAAAAATAGAAACAGAAGGAAAGCTACCAAACTCATTCTATGAGGCTAATATTACCTTGATCCCCAAACCAGGCAAAGACCCCCTCAAAAAGGAGAATTACAGACCGATTTCTCTAATGAATATGGATGCCAAAATCCTCAACAAGATCCTTGCTAATAGAATCCAACAGTACATTAAAAGGATTATCCATCATGACCAAGTGGGATTCATACCTGGGATGCAAGCATGGTTCAACACTCGCAAATCAATCAATGTGATACATCATATCAACAAGAAAAGACTCAAGAACCATATGATCCTCTCAATTGATGCAGAAAAAGCATTTGACAAAATACAGCATCCTTTCCTGATTAAAACCCTTCAGAGTGTAGGAATAGAGGGTACATTTCTCAATCTCATAAAAGCCATCTATGAAAAGCCTACTGCAAGCATTATTCTCAATGGGGAAAAGCTGGAAGCCTTTCCCTTAAGATCAGGAACACGACAAGGATGCCCACTCTCGCCACTATTATTCAACATAGTACTAGAAGTCCTTGCAACAGCAATCAGAAGACAAAAAGGGATCAAAGGTATCCAAATCGGCAAAGAAGAAGTCAAACTGTCTCTCTTTGCAGATGACATGATACTCTATATGGAAAACCCAAAGGAATCCACTCCCAAACTATTAGAAGTTATAGAACAATTCAGTAAGGTGGCAGGATACAAAATCAATGCCCAGAAATCAGTTGCATTTCTATACACGAATAACGAGACTGAAGAAAGAGAAATTAGGGAATCCATCCCATTTACAATAACACCAAAAACCATACGTTACCTTGGAATTAACTTAACCAGAGACGTAAAGGACCTATATGCTAGAAACTATAGATCACTTTTGAAAGATATTGAGGAAGACATAAAAAGATGGAAAAATATTCCATGCTCATGGATTGGAAGAATTAACATAGTTAAAATGTCCATACTACCCAGAGCAATCTACACTTTCAATGCTATCCCGATCAAAATACCGAGGACATTTTTCAAAGAACTGGAACAAATAGTCCTTAAATTTGTATGGAACCAGAAAAGGCCCCGAATCTCCAAGGAACTGTTGAAAAGGAAAAACAAAGCTGGGGGCATCACAATGCCGGATTTCGAGCTGTACTACAAAGCTGTGATCACAAAGACAGCATGGTACTGGCACAAAAACAGACACATCGACCAATGGAACAGAATAGAGAACCCAGAAATGGACCCTCGGCTCTTTGGGCAACTAATCTTTGATAAAGCAGGAAAAAACATCCGGTGGAAAAAAGACAGTCTCTTCAATAAATGGTGCTGGGAAAATTGGACAGCTACATGCAAAAGAATGAAACTTGACCACTCTCTCACACCATACACAAAAATAAACTCCAAATGGATGAAAGACCTCAATGTGAGACAGGAATCCATCAAAATTCTAGAGGAGAACATAGGCAACAACTTCTATGACATCGGCCAGAGCAACCTTTTTCACGACACATCTCCAAAGGCAAGAGAAATAAAAGATAAAATGAACTTATGGGACTTTATCAGGATAAAGAGCTTCTGCACAGCCAAGGAAACAGTCAAAAAAACTAAGAGACAGCCCACGGAATGGGAGAATATATTTGCAAAGGACACCACAGATAAAGGACTGGTATCCAAGATCTACAAAGAACTTCTCAAACTCAATACACGAGAAACAAATAAACAAATCATAAAATGGGCAGAAGATATGAACAGACACTTTTCCAATGAAGACATACAAATGGCTAACAGACACATGAAAAAATGTTCAAAATCATTAGCCATCAGGGAAATTCAAATCAAAACCACACTGAGATACCACCTTACGCCAGTTAGAATGGCAAAGATAGACAAGGCAAGAAACAACAATTGTTGGAGAGGATGTGGAGAAAGGGGATCCCTCCTACATTGTTGGTGGGAATGCAAGTTGGTACAGCCACTCTGGAAAACAGTGTGGAGGTCCCTTAAAAAGTTAAAAATTGAACTACCCTATGACCCAGCCATTGCACTACTGGGTGTTTACCCCAAAGATACAGACGTAGTAAAGAGAAGGGCCATATGCACCCCAATGTTCATAGCTGCATTGTCCACAATAGCCAAATCATGGAAGGAGCCGAGATGCCCTTCAACAGATGACTGGATTAAGAAGCTGTGGTCCATATATACAATGGAATATTACTCAGCTATCAGAAAGAACGAATTCTCAACATTTGCTGCAACATGGACGGCACTGGAGGAGATAATGCTAAGTGAAATAAGTCAAGCAGAGAAAGACAATTATCATATGATTTCTCTCATCTATGGAACATAAGAACTAGGAGGATCGGTAGGGGAAGAAAGGGATAAAGAAAAGGGGGGTAATCAGAAGGGGGAATGAAACATGAGAGACTATGGACTGTGAGAGGCAAACTGAGGACTTCAGAGGGGAGGGGGTGGGGGAATGGGATAGACTGGTGATGGGTAGTAAGGAGGGCACGTATTGCATGGTGCACTGGGTGTTATACGCAACTAATGAAGCATCAAACTTTACATCGGAATCTGGGGATGTACTGTATGGTGATTAACACAATATAATAAAATAAAATTTAAAAAAAAAAGAAGAATAAAATATTGCCATTTGCAATGATGTGAATGGAACTAGAGGGCATTATGCTAAGCGAAATAAGTCAGTCAGAGAAAGATAAATCCCATATGATTTCACTCATATGTGGAATTTAAGAAACAAAACAGATGAACATAAGGGAAGGGAAGGAAAAATAAAATAAAATAAAAACAGAGATGGAGGCAAACCATAAGAGACTCTTAACTTTAGGAAACAAGCTGAGGGTTGCTGGAGGGGAAGTGGGCGGGGGATGGGGTAATTGGGTGATGGGCATTAAGGAGGGCACTTGATGTAATGGGCACTAGATATTATATGGAACCAATGAATCACTAACTTCTACCCCTGAAACTAATAATACACTATAGGTTAACTAAATTGAACTTAAAAATTTTTTAAAAAGAAAAAATTATTCAGAAAGAGCAAACAATAGTTTCTCCTGTGGAAACAGTTTCTCCTTTTCCCAGATCTTGAATGAGATGAAGTCAAGCAAATTTGAATTAATTACTATGCAGAAGAGTTAACATAGCAGGACTGCGACTGCTATACTTTAAAAGGCTAGTTGGTCTTGGCTGGCCAGGGAACTTTGATTTGGGGAGTGTTCCTACCACCCTAACTGATAAGAGTGCCTAACTCTGCTTAAACTGTTTGTGCAAATGATATGGTTTATGCAGAATACCTGCTTTCCTTCCAGGAGTCTGATATTTTGGTATGTACTATGCACAGGGTGGCTATGTGACAGTCCTCTAATAAAAACCCTGGGTGCTGACTCATTAATGAGCTTCCTTGGTAAACAACATTTATATTAACCTATCTTCAAGTTCATGAAGTCTGTGTTCAAATATGTCCAGTCTACTGACAGTTCCACTGAGGGAATTTTTAATTGATATTGGTTGAACTTGGGTGGATTTTCCTGGGCCTTCCTCAGTAGTAGCCAACCTCTTGTTGGTACTGGTGTAGGATCTTGGGCCCAGGATATTTTTTTGCCTTCCTCCAGGGGGAGCAGATTTTCACTTCCATATTTTCCCCAAGTTGTAGGCCTTTGAGGACAGAGATTGTATCTAGTCTTTGCATCTCACATTGCCTGACACAGAGCAGGTGTTCTGTAAGTGACTGATGGATGATGAGTAACTTTATCAGCTACCTATCATGCTTCTAGAATAACATTAAGAAGGAAAAAAGAGAATAAAATGAAGAAAAATTGTCCCCTGATCTTAAGGAATGTATACTATTGATAGGTAAACAAATTAACAGTAAGAGTACATTAAACATTAAGACCAATTAATTCAGTTTGCCTTGCGAAGTAAGAGTTTCTCGGTATGTTAGTTAATTGTTAGTGTGGTAGGTGACAAAATATCAGCTGATTATTTCTCCAAGGACTATAATAGTTACAGATGTTCAAAATTGGCCCTGGGACAGTAGACAATGACATTTTATATATTACAAAGAGTGTTAGCTAGAATTTAGAGTTTTTTAAATTAGGAATACATTATATTCTTGGCTCATTTTCTCGACTACTGTTTCACATCTCCAAAGGTTTTTTAAGTGCACAAATTCATTTTGCCAAAAGGAATATATATCTCCTTTTAAAGGAGCATATTTTAACCAAATTAATTCCATAAATAGCAGGGCAATTTATAATGCTTCTTTTTATAGATAACATTTTTTTCTACCACATGAAGAGATTTACATTTCCAATCTCCTCAGTTATCTTTGGCTTTGTAACAAAACACCCCAAAATTTAATGGCTGAAAACAACAACAATCTATTATTTATGATGGTTCTGTGTGTTGATTGGGCAGTTATTTTGCTCTATTGTAGTGTTATGTGGGCTCGGTCACATGATTGAATTCAGCTGGTACCTGATTAGATCTACAAGGCCCATGAAGGCTTCTCTCTTATGTCTGGGGCTTGATGCAGATTGTCACCTGGTATATTTGTGTGTTTTTTTTAAGATTTTATTTATTATTTGAGAGAGAGAGTGCACAAGTGAGGTGAAGAGCAGAGGGAGAAGCAGACTCCCTGCTAAGCGGGAAGCCTGACGCAGGGCTCGATTCTGGGTCTCCAGGATCATGACCTGAGCCAAAGGCAGACTCTTAACTGATTGAGCCACCCAGGCACCCCATATACTTCAGTTTTACCCAATGTGATCTCTTTCTCCACATGGCAGCTCATACTGTAGGGCCATGCCACATGTCTTCTGTCTCCACCATGGCAACTAGGTTCTGATGAAATAAAAGTATAAACTGCCCCCTGGCACAGTGGCACTTTTGCTATATTCTATTGGTCAAAGAAAGTCACAGACCAGCCTAGATTCAAAAAAAAGGGAAGCTAGACCCTTGCTCTTTATGAGAGGAAAAGCATGCAAGTAGAGGGAGAGGAGAAATTTTCATGAACGTCTTTAGAGACCATCTACCATAATTCACTCTATACCACAACAATTCACATCCCTTCCTCGTGCAAAATACATTGAACATCATCCTCAAAAACATCATACCATTATAGTATTAGCTCAAAGTCCAGCAGCTTGTCTTCTAAAAAATGTTAACTGTGGATCCTCAGGTGAGTGTGTGTGTGTTTGTGAGCATACATGCACCTTCTTAAGTATAGTTCCTCTCAAATAAGAAAACTGCAAATTAAAAATAAAATTTATCTGTTCTGCATACACTCACCACACAAAAGTGAGACAAGAATAGGAAAAAACACAATAAATACATCCATCCAAAAAGTAGGAGATGAAAGGTACAGCAGTCACTGGCCCATAGTAATTCTGAAATCCACCCAGCTACATAATGTCAGGGTTCCCTACTCTGGGAAACCTGTAGTTTTTATATTTATCAAATTATAATCTATTCCATTAAACAAAAGCCTATAATTTTTTGCTTAATAGCCTTTCTCTACATCAGGCTGTGGTCAAAGTGTTATAGGACAATGCCCTTATAGTTTTTAAAAGTCCATTTGTCTAGCTGAAAAGATTTTTGAGGCACTTCATTAAATGGTTAACCCTCACTTTTGATTTGATATTGACCTTGAGGCTATAGTTTACTGGTAGCATTCTGAATTTGATGTTTTCTCTGAGTCTATTTTGAGCAGTCTTCTCACTGTATAGCAGCTCATCCACCAGTTGAGGAGACTGTCTTGGGCCTCTATATTACCTTTAAGTTCTTATTAAAAACTTCAACAGTTTCTTCTTTAGCATATCTTTCTCTTGAAATATATAATAGAGAGCTTAGAGAAGTCAACGGGAATCTTCAACATTCTTTCTGGAATTTTAGCCAAATAACACAAGTTTGTTGGGTTTCATTCTTTCTTCCAAGTTACTGCAGGCAAGAATCTTGCCAAATTTTCTGCCAAGGAATAACCAAACCCAATTTTCCAGCCTGCAGTAGCAAATTCCTCACTGTTTTTCCATCCTCTACCTTCTCCCAAGTCTCAAAGCCAATGTAACATGTCTGAATTGTTTTTTGTTTGTTTTTGTTTTGTTTTGTTTTTGGTAACACCCTAGACTAGGTATAAATGTCTGTCTCTGTTTTTTATTGATAGGTAACAAACCACCCCAAAACATAGTGGATTAAAACAACAACTATTTTTTTTATTAATTATGATTCTGTGGGTTGAACATTGACTCTTATGTTCCATGTAATGGAGCATAAATATTATAAACTAGTGGGATCATTCATGTGGTTGCATTGGGAAGGGGCTTGAAGGTACAAGATGGACTCTTTTGCACTTCTGGGGTCTCAGTGCTGTCAGTTGGGGGATACAATTCTACTCAGTGCGTCCTCTCTCCATATAGCAGCTCATCCTCCTCATTCTCTAGGGTCTCTCCTAATGTTCTCTCTCCCCAGCAGGACAGCTTGCACTTCCTTTCAGAATGACAGCTGGATTCCAAAAAAAAGCAAAGGTGAAAGCTGCTTCTTAAAGGTGCTAAGCCTGGAACTGGCAAAGTAACCTTTCAGCCTATATTTAAGAGAAGGAAAAACAGATTCTACTTCTTAATGGGAGGAATGGGAACAGCATCTGCATATAGGTTGGGAAGACATTGCTGGCAACCATATTTGGAGGCTGTCTACACATACTCTTTAGTGTGTAGTCAACAAGGAAGGACTTAAGATTTTCACCTTTTAAGTTCAACCTTTCAAAAACTATGAATACCTAACCTAATGTATTGCTTCTAGGTAGAAAGGGATCCATTACATGTTTATAAATGCCTTTAGGTAAACCTTATAATATGCTCAAAATTATTCTTTGAGATGGAGAATTTAAATACACAAAGCAGGAAGGCATGAAATTTTGCCTTTGACCTTGGAATTCAACCAATATCTTGTTTTCAACTTGTGCTTTGATTATGTCCTTTGGAAAGCTAAATAGTCTCTTGCTTTCTTTAACATCATTTGAAAGATAATAAGTTGCCATTACATTTATGTAGTGTAATAGTAACAGTAATATAAATAATAATAGCACAATGAAAGTAAGATAGATCATCAGGGTTTATTGTTAATTTCTTGATATTCACTTTTAAATATATATAAGCATTCTAGGTGTAACATGGAATTAAAATCTCCTTGTATGCTTTATTAGTTGAAATTCTAATAGTCAATTGTAGTACAAATATGTATTTATTACTGTGGGGTAAAATACTATAATAATGATGATGGTGAAAGCCATTAATTTTTATGTACAAGACAGTTAATTAAGAACATTCAAAGAGTTAAATGAACAAAGAAAATATGGACAGTTTTTGTAAATATTATGAAAGTGTATGAGGAAAATAAATTTAGAGATAACTTTTCTTTATGACTAATAACTATATTATTTTAATAATAATAAAAGACTGAATAATAGAGATTCAATTATGTATTAATTCTAATTTTTGTAGGATTGTTTGGTGTATGAACAATTATAAGACCAGATAAAATAACCTTTTAAGAACTTTATTTAAAATGTAGTTATTTACTTCCATTTAGGCAGAGTATTTCAAGAAAAAAATCGTAAGATGATTCATCATGTCTTTGGAGGATGATTTAAAACCAAATGTCAATTTTGCCATCTCAAATTATCACAAGCAGAAAAAACTAAAAGATAAACTAAAAGTTAATTTAATAAATAACTTATGATTCTAATATAATAAAGTTATAAAGGATACAGAAAATGTTAGAAATAAGGTACCCCAAACCTATTTTGTTCTCACCATCAAATGTTAAAATAACAGATTTTAAAAGAATACACTTTAAGAAGGCAATCCCTTTTAGTTTTAAGTATTCAGAACCTAAAACTTTTAAACAAAAACTTTATTTACATCATCCCTATAGAGTGCCAATCATTTCTATGAGTTAAAGAGAATGTACTTCACACTACTAAATGAAAGCTAAAATGCAGATGAAAATTCAGGGAAGATTTTTACTTGAAAATTAACTGCTTAGTTCCAAAGCCATTTATTTTGCCCCATTAAGGTATAGAGACTTTTTTAATGTTATTGTTTCAAGTAGCAAATGCATGAAAAATATTAGAAATAAACAATATAATGGGGACATCAATTGCATCTTTGCTTCTAAAAATATTTAGAAAGCTTCTTTGAACAGTGCGCAATATTTCCATTTGTGGGATTGCTTTATTGCATTAGCACCATCACCATCAGCCAACCATCATGACTGAGAGTTAGAAAGCGGATGTCTCTATGTTACTCATTTGCTATTAGAGAGGAAGTAAAGCATAATACCTTAGTGGCATCATCACCAATAGTATCTTACATCAGCAAAGCTAGCAGAGATGATCTTGTTCCTTTAGTGCTTCAGTTGAAAGGGAGAGACTATTTGGTATTAGGGAAACAAACCAGTACTAAGCACATTATTGCTCTTGCCCTACATTATCAAATATTTAAAATCTAACTACTGAATTTTTTGGGGGGTGTAGTTTACATATGCTTGCATAGAAGGGTGCCAACAAGGCTGGATTATTTTTCCTATCATAGTAGTGAAATTTATTGTAAAAATTCAACTTCATACACCATTTGAAAACTTCTGGTCATCTTCCCACCCAGAGATAACCACTATTTATAGTTTAGTGCTTATTATATCTATTTTTAATAAGATATCCTGCCATTGAATATAATCCAGTTGTTGCTCAGTTACCAGTTTTCTGCCTAGTCCCTATTATCAAATGTGGACAAGTCAAAGTTCACACTGGAGTGTGGGGGTGGAAGGGGATTTGGAAGTGACCACCTAGCTGGGACTTGCTCAGTTTAACAAGAACATTTTTTACTTTCCAGAAACTCAACAAAAGGAGCAGTGTGAAGCTGTCCAGTGGATAGAGACAGCCACCATATCAACATCAGTTTGTCTTGGTGTCCAACCCCTATAAAAAGACTGGCTCATTTCCCTTTCCTTCCGCCCCTGCCTAGCTTTATGCTCATCCCTGCCTTGCAGTTGGTCTAAAGCATTTTGCTGCTCAGGTTTCCCTCCCAGTTCATAGACTAGACCAAAAAAGCAGCACAGATGCCTGCCTAGGAGCTCTGCTGGGGCAGCACCACCTTCAGGTCTTGCATGCACGAGCTTGATGCTAAGTCCTTGGAAGATTTTTTTTTTAAAAAGACTAACATAATATAATAAAAAAACATTAAATAAAAAAGTTGTTTTCATTATATGTGGAATTTAAGAAACAAAATAAACAAGCAAGGGGAAAAGAGAGAGAGAGAGAGAGAAACCAAGAAACAGACTCTTAACTATAGAGAACAAACTATAGTTACCATAAGGGAGTTTGGTGGGTGGTGGGTGAAATAGATTATGGGGATTAAGGAGTGCACTTGTGATGAGCACCAGGTGTTGTATGGAAGTGCTGAATTGCTATATTGTACATCTGAAACTAATTTAACTTTGCATGTTAACTAAACTGGGATTAAAATTAAAAACTTTATTTAAAAAACTGGTTTTCATTAATCTTCCAGTGATGCAGCCTTGCATTTTATGGGATGGAAATGTTTGGACCCTATTTGTTGCATTATAGTAGGGTTTGGAGGTAGTCCAAAATTTATTAGGAAGTCATCCATTTCCTTTAGATTTTCAATTTTCTTGCATTGGACTTCCATATCACCTCTCGTAATTTCTTTGGTCTTTTCCATTTTTGTGGCTCTAATATCCACTCCATTTCCAATAACAACACTTTTGTTTTCTCTTTTTCTGAATTGGACTTGCCAGATGTTGCCTTATTTAATTTTTCAAAAAAACCTTATTATCCTTTCTACTGTTTTTGTTGTCATTGCTTCATTTATATGAAATCCCTCTTCCTACTTTCTCTTGGTTTACATTGTTGATTTTCTAAAATTTGAATCAGGCAGTTCACTTACTTTCAATCTTTTTTTAGAAATTAAAATTTTTAAGACTATATATTACCTGATACAGGTCCCATATAAAGTGTTATTTTTATTACTTTTCTAGGTAATTTGCAATTTCCTCTTTAATCTGGGAGTCATTTAGGAGGAGGCTTCTTTTTTTATTTTAATGTTTTTTTATTATATTATGTTAGTCACCATACAGTACATCCCTGGTTTCTGATGTAAAGTTCGATGATTCATTAGTTGCGTATAACACCCAGTGCACCATGCAATATGTGCCCTCCTTACTACCCATCACCAGTTTATCCCATTCCCCCATGCCCCTCCCCTCTGAAGCCCTCAGTTTGTTTCTCAGAGTCCATAGTCTCTCATGCTTCATTCTCCCTTCTGTTTACCCCCCCTTCTTTATCCCTTTCTTCCCCTACCGAACTTCCTAGTTGTTACGTTCCATAGAAGAGAGAAATCATATGATAATTGTCTTTCTCTGCTTGACTTAATTCACTTAGCATTATGTCCTCCAGTGCCGTCCATATTGCAGCAAATGTTGAGACTCATTCTTTCTGATAGCTGAGTAATATTCCATTGTATATATGGACAACAACTTCTTAATCCAGTCATCTGTTGAAGGGCATCTTGGTTCCTTCCATGATTTAGCTACTGGGGACAATGCTGCTATGAACATTGGGGTGCATATGGCCCTTCTCTTCACTACTTCTGTATCTTTGGGGTAAATACTCAGTAGTGCAATGGCTGAGTCATAGGGTAGCTCAATTGTTAACTTTTTAAGGGACCTCCACACCGTTTTCCAAAGTGGCTGTACCAACTTGCATTCCCACCAACAATGTAGGAGGGATCCCCTTTCTCCACATCCTCTCCAGCAATTGTTGTTTCTTGCCTTGTCAATTTTTGCCATTCTAACTGGCATAAGGTGGTATCTTAGTGTGGTTTTGATTTGAATTTCCCTGATGGCTAATGATTTTGAACATTTTTTCATGTGTCGGTTAGCCATTGGTATGTCATCATTGGAAAACTGTCTGTTCATATCTTCTACCCATTTTATGATTTGCTTATTTGTTTCTCATGTATTGAATTTGAGAAGTTCTTTGCATATTTTGGATACCAGTCTTTTATCTGTAGCATCATTTGCAAATATATTCTGCCATTCCGTGGGCTACCTCTTAGTTTTTTTTGACTGTTTCCTTGGCTGTGCAGAAGCTTTTTATCTTGATGAAGTCCCACAAGTTCATTTTATCTTTTGTTTCTCTTGCCTTTGGAGATGTGTCATGAAAAAGGTTGCTTTGGCCGATGTCGTAGAGGTTGCTGCCTATGTTCTCCTCTAGGATTTTGATGGATTCCTGTCTCACATCGAGGTCTTTCATCCATTTGGAGTTTATCTTTGTGTATGGTGTGAGAGAGTGGTCAAGTTTCATTCTTTTGCATGTAGCTGTCCAATTTTCCCAGCACCATTTATTGAAGAGACTGTCTTTTTTCCACCGGATGTTTTTTCCTGCTTTATCAAAGATTAGTTGCCCAAAGAGCCGAGGGTCCATTTCTGGGTTCTCTATTCTGTTCCATTGGTCTATGTGTCTGTTTTTGTGCCAGTACCATGCTGTCTTTGTGATCACAGCTTTGTAGTACAGCTCGAAATCCGGCATTGTGATGCCCCCAGCTTTGTTTTTCCTTTTCAACAGTTCCTTGGCTATTCGGGGCCTTTTCTGGTTCCACACAAATTTAAGGACTATTTGTTCCAATTCTTTGAAAAATGTGATCGGTATTTTGATCGGGATAGCATTGAAAGTGTAGATTGCTCTGGGTAGCATGGACATTTTAACTATGTTAATTCTTCCAATCCATGAG
>NC_048238.1:17241076-17241173 GCF_002007445.2 Ailuropoda melanoleuca
TCTAGAATATAGATCCTTTACATCTCTGGTTAAGTTAATTCCAAGGTAACGTATGGTTTTTGGTGCTATTGCAAATGGGATGGGTTCCCTAATTTCT
>NC_048238.1:17241356-17335963 GCF_002007445.2 Ailuropoda melanoleuca
GGGCCTTTTCTGGTTCCATACAAATTTAAGGACTATTTGTTCCAGTTCTTTGAAAAATGTCCTCGGTATTTTGATCGGGATAGCATTGAAAGTGTAGATTGCTCTGGGTAGTATGGACATTTTAACTATGTTAATTCTTCCAATCCATGAGCATGGAATATTTTTCCATCTTTTTATGTCTTCCTCAATATCTTTCAAAAGTGATCTATAGTTTCTAGCATATAGGTCCTTTACGTCTCTGGTTAAGTTAATTCCAAGGTAACGCATGGTTTTTGGTGTTATTGTAAATGGGATGGATTCCCTAATTTCTCTTTCTTCAATCTCCTTATTCATGTATAGAAATGCAACTGATTTCTGAGCATTGATTTTGTATCCTGCCACCTTACTGAATTGTTCTATAACTTCTAATAGTTTGGGAGTGGATTCCTTTGGGTTTTCCATATAGAGTATCATGTCATCTGCAAAGAGAGACAGTTTGACTTCTTCTTTGCCGATTTGGATACCTTTGATCCCTTTTTGTCTTCTGATTGCTGTTGCAAGGACTTCTAGTACTATGTTGAATAATAGTGGCGAGAGTGGGCATCCTTGTCGTGTTCCTGATCTTAAGGGAAAGGCTTCCAGCTTTTCCCCATTGAGAATAATGCTTGCAGTAGGCTTTTCATAGATGGCTTTTATGAGATTGAGAAATGTACCCTCTATTCCTACACTCTGAAGGGTTTTAATCAGGAAAGGATGCTGTATTTTGTCAAATGCATGCATTTTCTGCATGTATTGACAGGATCATATGACTTTTGAATTTTTCTTTCTAGATAAAATCTAAGACACTGATAGATTTGCAAATGTTGAACCACGCTTGCATCCCAGGGATGAATCCCACTTAGTCATGATGGATAGTCCTTTTAATGTACTGTTGGATTCTATTAGCCAGGATCTTGTTGAGGATTTTAGCGTCCATATTCATTCGGGAAATCGGTCTGTAATTCTCCTTTTTGAGGGGGTCTTTGCCTGGTTTGGGGATCAAGGTAATATTAGCCTCATAGAATGAGTTTGGTAGCTTTCCTTCTGTTTCTATTTTTTGAAATAGCTTTAGGAGAATAGGTATTAGTTCTTTTTTGAATGTGTGGTAGAATTCTCCAGGAAAACCGTCCAGGCTTGGAGTTTTGTTATTTGGAAGGTTTTTTATGTCTGACTCAATCTCTTCATAATTAATTGGCCTGTTTAAAAAATCAATTTCTTCCTGTTTCAGTCTTGGTAGTTTATAGGTTTCCAGGAAGGCCTCCATCTCTTCCAGATTGCTTAGTTTTTTGGCATATAGCTGTTGATAAAAGTTTCTAATAATCCTTCCAATTTCATTGGTGTTGGTTGTGACCTCTCCTTTTTCATTCATAATTTTATTAATTTGGGTCCTTTCTCTATTCTTTTGGATAAGTCTTGCCAGCGGTCTGTCAATTTTATTGATTCTTTCAAAGAACCAGCTTCTAGTTCTGTTGATCTGCTTTACTGTGCTCCTAGTTTCTATTTCATTGATTTCTGCTCTAATCTTGGTCNCTGGTCTCTAATTCATTGATTTCTGCTCTAATCTTGGTCAACTCCTTCCTTGTCAGTGGGTTAGGCCTGTCCCTCTGTTGCTGTTCCAGTTTCTTGAGGTGAGAATATAGAAACTGCATTTTAGATTTTTCTATTCTTTTGAGTGAGGCTTGGATGGCTATGTATTTCCCCCTTAGGACTGCCTTTGCAATGTCCCATAGGTTTTGGACCATTGTCTTTTCATTCTCGTTGGTCTCCATAAACCANGGTCTCCATAAATTGTTTAATTTGATTTTTGATTTCCTGGTTTATCGAGTCATTCCTGAGCAGGATGGTTCTTAGTCTACAAGTGTTTGAGTCTCTTCCAAATTTTTCCTTGTGGTTGAGTTCCAATTTCAGAGCATTGTGGTCTGAAAATATGCAGGGAAATATTTCAGTCTTTTGGTATCAGTTGAGACCTGTTTTGTGACCCAGAACATGGTCTATTCTTCAGAATGTTCCATGGGCATTAAAATAGAATGAGTATTCTTTGGTTCTGGGGTGTAGTATTTTATATATATCTATGAGGTCCAACTCATGGAGTATGGCATTCAAGGCCTTTGATTCTTTGCTTAGTTTTTGCCAGGGTGTTCTGTCTATTTCTGATAGTGGGGTGTTGAGGTCCCCTACTATTACTGTGTTCTTATCTATATGTCTCTTTATTTTGGTTAAGAGTTGGCTTGTGTATCTTGCTGCTCCCCTGTTGGGGGCATATATATTAATAATTGTCATATCCACTTGTTGAATACTTCCTTTAAGAATAATATAGTGCCCTTCTGTATCTCTCTCTATGGCCTCTANCTAACTATAGTCTTTAGTTTAAAATCCAACCTGTCTGATATGAGAATTACTACCCCAGCTTTCTTTTGAGGTCCATTGGCGTGAAAGATGGTATTCCATGCCTTTACTTTCAGTCTGAATGTATCTTTAGGTTCAAAATGAGTCTCTTGTAGACAGCAAATGGATGGGTCATGTCTTTTTATCCAATCTGCAACCCTGTGGCATTTTATGGGAGCATTTAGGCCATTTACATTGAGACTGATTATTGAGAGATATGATTTTAATGATGCCATGTTGCCAGTAAAATTTTTGTTTCTATAGTGACTNCTGTTCTGTATCACTCTTGGGGCCTTTTTACTTTTATAGAACCCCCAGTAATATCTCCTGTAGGGCTGGTTTCATANAGTGCCCTTCTGTATCTCTCTCTATGGCCTCTAGTTTAAAATCCAGTCTATCTGATATGAGAATTGCTACTCCAGCTTTCTTTTGAGGTCCATTTGCGTGGAAGATGGTACTCCATCCCCTTACTCTAAGTCTGAATGCATCTTTGGGTTCAAAATGAGTCTCTTGTAGACAGCAAATGGATGGGTCATGTCTTTTTATCCAATCTGCAACCCTGTGGCGTTTTATGGGAGAGTTTAAGCCATTTAGATTGATAGAGATTATTGACAGATATGATTTTAATGATGCCATTTCTCTTTAAAGTCTTTGTATCGGTTGTGACTTGCTGCTCTGTATCACTCTTGGGGCCTTTTTACCTTTATAGAGCCCCCCTTAATATCTCCTGTAGGGCTGGTTTCGTGGTTACGAAATTGGTTAATGATTGGCGATTTTGGAACGTCTTTATTTCTCCATCAATTCTGAATGACAGCCTTGCAGGATAAAGGATCCTTGGCTGCATGTTTTTCTCTGAAAGAGCTTTAACAATGCCCTCCAACACTTTCTCTCATTCCAGGTCTGTGTAGACAGGTCTGATGTAATTCTGATACGTTTGCCTTGGTACATGAGAAATTTCTTTGCCCTGGCAGCTTTCAATACTGTATCCTTGAATCTAATATTTGCAAATTGCACTATGACGTGACGTGGCGTAGGTTTGTCGTGGTTGAGCTTGGGAGGGGTCCTCTCTGCCTCTTGGACACGAATGCTTGTTTCCCTTGCTAGATTAGGGAAGTTTTCAGCTACAATTTGTTCAAATATCTCTTCTAGACCTCTGTTTTTCTCCACCCCCTCGGGGATGCCGAGGATTCTCACATTGGAACGTTTCATTGAGTCCGTAATCTCCCGTAACCTACATTCCTGAGCGTGGATTTTTTTTGAGTCCAGATTCTATTTTAGCTTTTTTTTTCTACTAACCCATCCTCCAATTCGCTGATACGTTCTTCTGCCTCATTCACCCTGGCCGTCAAAGCCTGTAGTTTTGACTGCATTTGGCTCATAGAATTTTTAATTTCTGCCAGATTCACTCTCATTTCTGCCCTTAGAGATTCTATATTCTCATTAACATTTTCGTTAATACTTTTTTCAAGTCTACACATCATCTTGACCATTGTTACTCTGAATTCCATTTCTGATAATTTGGTTATATCCATATCCATTAGTTCTGTGGCAGAGGCCACAGACTCATTGTCTTTTCTTTGCTGGGGGGGATTTCTCCTTCTCGTCATTCTGATGAGGAGAGGTTGTGGGGCTGTCCAGAGCCCAAATTATTGACCAGGACCCAGGCCGTGCACCCTTGTTTTATAGGTATCTTAGGGATGTGGGCTTCTTGATTTTTCAACCTGCCTTTGGGGGAGGGACCTGCCACGCCGATACTCAGGCAACTCTGTTTGGGTAGAGTCTCTGTGTCCCCTGCGAGGGGGGATCGGAATGGGCACACTGTGAGCCAGTATTTCCAGGCTTTGTTCTCTGGCGGTGTTCCCTGGCGGTCTGCTGTGCCTCTTCTGAGAGTCAGAGCAGCAGTGGCCGAATCTTAGCCTCTGTCTCAGAACAGAGGGATCGCGGACCGTTCTCCACTGATGTTCTGGCCACTTTAACTCTGTTACTGTTGGTGCTGCTCAACCCTGCAGCGTCCTGGGATGTGCGCCCCACATCCAGCGTCCCAGCCCTCACTTCCAGGGCCGGCACGTCTCTGTCTTTTGTGTTTCTAACACCGCCAGCCGCCAGCTGTCTGCTGCCACCCCGCACGCTCCCGGAGCTCCCAGTCTCAGTCTGGTTCCAGTGAGTGCACCGAACCTCTGTTTCAGTCTGGTGGCACGTGTTCCCCAGCTCACGGTCCCAGTCTGCTCTCTCGTGGGTGCCAGTCAGCGAGTCCACCCCACCTCCCCGTGCAGGTGGCTACCGCTTCCTGGCACCCGAACACGGCAGCTCCCTCCCCCTTCCGTTTATCTTCCGATATATGTGCACGGTTTCACGATCTCTGCTTCGTACCTCAATAATCAGCGCCGGAGGATGTTCATTTGTAGAGATCCAGATGTATCTTCCTGCGTCTCAGGCTGATTCCATGGGTGTTCAGGCTGGTCTGGTACCTATCCAAATCGACTCAGGGGACCGGCTGAAAAAGGGGTCCCCTACTCCTAAGCCATCTTAACTCTCCCTAAGAGGAGGCTTCTTGATTTCTATGTGGTGTTTTATCATTTTATGATTTTTATTGAATTTTTATTTGGTTATGATCAAAGAATATGGTCTTTGAAATCTACTTTGGGGAATTTATTAAGGATTTTTCAGTTACAAATAATTGATTTTTGTAAACGTTCTATCACATGATAAATGAATGCTGACTGAAGTTCCTTATATTATTCAAGTGCTGTGTCTTCACTTTTTGTCAACTTGATTTGTCATAATTCTGAAAGAATATTAAAGCCTTCTATCATTATTGTGTTTTTTTAAATAAAGAACTTGTATTTCTGAGATGTTTTGTTTCATGTATCCAGCTTCTGTAATATTTGGTGCCTATCATCTCATGGAGTAACCCTGTTATCGTTATAAAATATCTTTTGTTGTCCAAGGTTTAATTCTTTTTTTTCATGTAAAGGATTTAAAGTTGTATATTACTATTTAATATCTTATGTGACAGATGGGTGTATGTCATTATTTTGTAATCAAGGATGGAAAGATATGATTCATCTCAGAGCTAAGGATGTTTTAATTTTTCCCTTTCTCAAGGCCTTATCACAATTAAAAGTTTAGAAATTATCTGTATATATCTTGTTACACTCACTGTAACATGAAGTAGATGAGATCATCTTTCCTCTTTAGCATTTATTATAAAACATATAAATACTTAATGCAGCTGAACTAACATTAACAGATATCTACAGCATTTGCCTATTTCTGTTTTCTGTTTTTTTCTTTTTACCTTTTAACTCCCTTCACCCATTTCTCTCACAGCCCACCTCCTGCTTTTGACAACCACAAATCTATTCTCTGTATCTTTAAGCTTTTTTTTAGATGCCACATATATGAAAGATCAGACAGTATTTGTCTTTCTCTGACTTATTCCACTTAGCATAATGTCCTTGAAGTCTATCCACATTGTCACAAATGGCAAGATTTCATTCTTTTCTATGGCTGAATAAGATATCTATATTTATATAATGGAATATCATACACACATGAACACACACACATACTTATGTGAAGGGGTATGTAGGTTGTTTCCATATCTTGGTTATTGTAAATACTGTTTCAATGAACATGGGGGTGCACATATCTTTTTGAGTTACAGTTTTTGTTTTTGTTGGATGACTACCCAAAAGTGGAACTGCTGGATCATATGGTAATTCTATTTTTAATTTTTTGAGGAATGTCCATACTGTTTTCCATAGTGATTACATCGACTTACATTGCCACCATCAGTGTACATGGGTTCCCTTTCCTCTACTCCTCGCCAACACTTATTTTTTTTTGCTTTTTGATAACAGTGATTCTCATGATGTGAAGTGATACCTCAATGTGTTTTTTATTTGCATTTCCCTGATGATGAGTGATGTTGAGCATCTTTTCACGTGACTGTTGTTCATCCATATGTCTTCTTTGAAAAATGTCTATCCATATCTTCTGCCCATTTTTTAATTAGATTATTTGTTCTTTTGCTATTCAGTTGTATGAATTCTTTATATATATGTATTGGATATTAGCCCCTCATCAGATTTATGATTTGCGAGCACTTTATCCCATTTAGTAGGTTGCCTTTTCATTTTGTCAGTGGTTTCTTTTGTTGTGCAGAAACTTCTTAGTATGATATAGTCTTGTTTATTTATTTTTGCTTTTGTTTCTTTTGCTTTTGGTGTCAGATTTAAAAAATCATCACCAACACTTATGTCAAGGAGCTTACCACTAGTAAAGTCACAGGATACAAAATCAATGTACAAAAATCTGTTGTGTTTCTCCATATTAATAATGAACTATCAGAAAGAGAAATAAAGAAAACAATCCCGTTTACAACTGCTCAAAAAGGATACAATACCTAGGAATAAATTTAACCAGGGAGATGAAAGATCTTTATATTGAAAACTACAAGAAATTAATGAAAAAATTGTTGAAGACACAAATAAATGGAAAGATATTCTGTGCTCATGAATTGGAAGAGTCAATATTGTTAAAATGTCTGTACTACCCAAAGCAATCTAGAGATTCACTGCAATCCCTATCAAAATTTCAATGGCATTTTTCAAAGAAATAGAACAAATAATCCTAAAATTGGTATGGAAACACAGAAGATCCCAAATTGCCAAATCAGTCTTGAGGAAGAAGAAAAAGCTGAAGGCATTATTCTCTTTGATTTCAATCTATATTACAAAATATAGTGATTATAATAGTATGATATTGGCATAAATAACGACACATTGATCAATGGAACTGAACAGAGAGCCCAGAAATAAATGCCCAGAAATATATGGTCAGTCAACTCATGGCAAAAGAGTCAAGAATATACAATGGGAAAAGGACAATCTCTTCAATAAATGGTGTTGGAAAAACTGTACCACCACATGCAAGAGAATGAAATTTGACCACTATCTACACCATACACAAAAATTAACTCAAAATGGATTAAAGACTTGAAAGTAGACCTGAAACCATAAAACTCCTAGAAGAAAACATAGGTGATACATTCCTTGATACCAAATTTTTAATAATAAAATTATAATTTTATAACTGTAGTAATTAACATCTATCCCAGAAGATAATTCTATGATGGTGACATTCAGCTCTAGATGAATGTTGAGTTTAGAATTTGTCCATTTGTCATTTTGTAAGATGTATATTTAGGGCATCTCTAGCAAAAACCTAATTCTGAAGATATGGTGAGTTTGTGAGGAGAGAACTTAGTCACCAAAGCAGAAAATGATAAATCAAAGACCCAATCATTGAAAATGAAAATGTAAATCAGAGTGAGATACTGGCAAAGCTACTACATGTATGTATTACACCATCTTGAGTACCTGCCAAGAAGTTCCTTAATCAACCTTTTCACAGGCCCTAGTGGACGCAGAGATCAAATAGAATATACAAAGTATTTGGGGAACTTTATCAGTTATCTATGGCTGCATAACAAACCACCCAGAACATAACGGCTTAAAGCAACAATCATCTGATTTACTTAACTCAAGACTCTGTGGGCCAGCAAGTTAGCCTGGGTTGGCTAGGTGACTCTGATTCTAAAGGTCAGCAGGCTGTTGCCTGGGGCACCTCAGCTCATCTGTGTGGTCTCTCATCCTCTAGCAGTCTAGCTGATGCTTGTTCACATGTTAGCTAGTTGGATTCCAAGAGAAATAGTGGAAGTATGCAAAATCTCTTGAGGCTTAGTTAGGCTCAAAACTGGCACATTGTCATTTGCAATGCATTCTATTAGCCAAAGTGAGTTGCAAAGCCAGCCCAGCACAAAGGCTGGTAAACTAGATTCTTTTTCTTTATGGTAGGAGCTACAAATTCACATTGTAAAGAGACTGGATACAAGGAGGACTGAAGGACTTTGGGGATTTTTTAATCAATTTACCAAAGGTCCATTGGCTCCAAATGTAAGGACTGAAGGGATCTGGAGACAGGGATGGCCAGGTAGTTCTTTCTAAGACATCAGCATTTAAACAGATTGCATCACTAAGTAGCTGAAATGTTTTAGTGAAATTTATTCACTTTGAGTGGAAAATTACTTCAAAATCATCCTTTAGGTGATGCCTTCAATTGTGAAATAGTCATCTTTTGAGGCTCCTCTCTCATAATTAGTTTATTGGAAAATCACAGGTACTCTGCTAAGCATATGTTGTTATATTTATTTTCCCTTTGAAGAAACAGAACCCAAAACAGTGGTCCACAAAGTTTGCATTAGAGTCACTTTGAGAAGCTGTTAAAAATAGAATTTCCTGAGCTATACTTTAGACCTGTTGTATTAGTTGAGATTTTGCGTTGCAAGCAATAGAAACTGACTCTGTGTGATATAAGCAAATATCAAATGTATTGGTAGGTCAATAGTAACTCACAGAACCAGGCAG
Source organism: Ailuropoda melanoleuca (assembly GCF_002007445.2). Lineage (NCBI taxonomy): Eukaryota > Metazoa > Chordata > Mammalia > Carnivora > Ursidae > Ailuropoda > Ailuropoda melanoleuca. The sequence goes on from NC_048238.1 coordinate 17,250,191, forward strand.
ACAGAAGGATAATGTGGAGAAAATGAGCATTGCCAAGGGAGGCTAAGGACATATCTGATGAAGGCATTACTGTGGCCATTGCCAAACACTGTACCTATGAGTCTATACCACTGCTGCTGAGAATTCTACACACCACCACTGACACCTCCCTCTTACCACAGCTCCTCTGAAGACAGTGCTGCCACCACTACCAGCCAATGCCACAAGATTTAGTTTTCATTAACCCAGCTTCACTGTGTTACTTGCTCCAGATTCAACATCTCAAACAAGAGCATCTGATTGATGGAGTCTTACCTGCAAAAGAGTCGTGGAAAATGAGTATCTCCTTTTGCCAGGTTCAATACAAGAAGGTGATCTCTGTTCCTTGCCAAAATTTATGGATTAGGCAACTCCTCAAACATAGGCAGGTGGTCTAAATCCTAGAGAATAAAAAAAAGATTAATGTCCACTCTTTTGGATACAAAATTTTAGTTGGAAGATACAGCACATAGTATGGTGCTTCACTTTTATCCCCTCAGCTCTGACCTTCACATGTCACCAAAGGCTGCTTTACTTCAATATTCATGACCCTACCCAAGTACTGCTTGTCTGGTGGAACCACTTGGCCTGCCCCATGGCAAGCCAGAGTTGTCAACAGAGTTGATGGCCCCAGCAATAGTCCTTCCACAGAGAATGGGCAAGGAGTCAATAGATTAATACCCCAACTTACTCTCACATCAGCTGAGATAATTCTGAGGCAAATTCTTATATTATCCCCCAGAGTCCCTTAGGAGGATTCAGATAGTTTCCCACAGTGATGACTGTCATGATAACACACTGCATCTTGGCTTTTTTCCCTTTGCTGTCTCACTTGATGTCTTCTTTACCAATGTTTCCTGCTCTCATGCCCCAAGCACACCACTTGCACTTAAAATTTTGTTTTAGGGTTAGTTTCTGGGGGAACTCAAAATAATATGTAGATACCTTGGTATCTGAAAAGTTTTTTTAAAAGATTTTGTTTATCCATTTGACACACAGAGAGAGACAGACAGACAGAGAGCACAAGCAGGGGGAGTGGCAGAAGGAGAGGGAGAAGCAGGCTCCCCACTGAGCAGGGAGCCCAATGTGAGGCTCAATCCCAGGACCCTGGAATCATGACCTGAGCTGAAGGTAGATGCTTAGCTGACTGAGCCACACAGGTGCCCTTGTATTTGAAAGTTTTAAAAAGTGATTTATGTGATCCAAAATGTGTTCCTATACCAAAAGTTTGAGAACCAACTGTCCTGAAAAATGGAAAGGCTTGCCCAAGTTCCCATTAGTCATCAGGGCTGTATACCAAATCTGAAATCCAAATCCCCTCTTTTGGTTCTTGGGCCAGTTCTCTCATCACTAAATTATACTCATGGAAAAAAAAAGTAGACTTTTATTTCCAGATGACTTTATGTGAGGAGAGATTTGTAAGGCAACCAACACAATCATGCCCAGATTTCAAACAATAGATAATGTCACTAGTGACTTATTCTTTTTAAAAATATAATAACAGCCTTTCCTCTTTGTTTCTTTTTGTTAATGTTTCTGACTTTGTAAATTCTTTGCATAGAATTCACCTCCAATATTATTGTTTTGATTGACAATTTTATTTCCATTTTAGAAAAGTTGAAAGAGACAAATATAAAATGAAATACTCATCAAAGAATGAACCTTTATTTTCAAAAAACAGAACACTAGCTTTGTGATGTTTAGAAAGAGAAATGCACTTATTGTTGTAACCTAACGTTAACAGCTTGTCTTTATAAATGGTATTGTACAACAATATTTGTGAAGGGGGAAACAAAGGCAGAATGAAATTCACAGTGGTGGCCTACAATGATTTACAGAGTAATATTATAAGAGTGAAAAAAACACCACACCTGTCTTTATTAAATAAAATTGAAATGGAACCAGAGATAAATAATTAGAAATGAAATGTGAGAAGAAAAACTAGGATGCATCCTGAGAGTATCAACAGAATATGTTTAGGGTTGTTCTTTTCATACATCAGTTGAATAGGGAAAGTAAATTAAAATCTTCAGGAGGAATGAATGACTAAGTTGTTTGGTTTAGTTGTTTCTATTAGATTATATTTTTCTTAAGATATTTTAAACAACTTCCCAGGGATTTTCACTCATTTGAACTATGTCCTCAATTGTTTATACCAAAGATTTTCTCAAATGTTCCAGTATGACACTGGGGCAGCATACATTTCTGATCTTTTATGGGTTTGTAACTAGTGTCAGGACTTACCAGGGATTTGATCTTGGGCTAGAATCATACAATTTCTCAGAACTTTGGTATTTGCCTTTTAAATGACCATGTATATAATAGTTTCCATTTTGCAAAGATATTGTGTGGACCAAATGAGATAATATCTGTGCAAACACTTCATAAAATACCATATACATACTGGCATGTATTATTTTATTATAATTAGCAGTCTTCCTTGGTTGAGGTATCAAGTACATAATTATAGTATGGACTATGGGATCTTACAGGCCTAGATAAAAACTTGGTTCTTCCAAGTATTAGCTGTGTTGTCTTGGGAAAATTAAACACTCTTTAGCCTCAGATTTCTTATCTGGAAAATGGAGATAATGTTTTTCTTTGAACACAGGAAGTGCTCAAGTAGAAGAGGATATCAGTGATGATGATCATGATGATGATGATCTGCCTTAATTTAGGGGCATTTTCTGCATTTTCTACTCTCAGTTCCTACTGTTTCTTGGATCATTTTTCTTAAGTAGTCATATTCAAGATCATATAACAATATTCAGGACCCAAAATATCCACTTAAAGACCTATAGACTATTAGCTTAATATGTTAGCACTGGACATCACTTTGTGCTTCTGCAATGTTATAAAATGGTGGTATTCCCATCTCAAAGTTCCCAATTAGTTCATCATTATCAAAAGCATCAGTAAGCTACAGTCATAACAGCATGGTATAACAAACTGCACCAAAATTCAGAGATCTGCATTCATGGTAGGGGACTCTGTTCTAACCAGCTTTCATCCTCTCTGGACCAGTGGGATAGTTGGGGGCATGTACTTCTTATAGCACTGGTAGAGGTGAATGAAGTGAAGTGGAAATATGTGTGATCTCTTAAGGCCTAAGCTCAGATCTGTCACTTCATCATGTCTGCCATTACATTGGCCAAAGAAAGTCGTATGGCTGAGTCTTAAGTTGAATGGGAAAGGAGAATATAAACTGTTCCATTAGTGAGAGGGACAGCAACATCACATGGCAAAGGAATTGGATACAGGGAAAGGTGAGGAATCAGAGCAATAATGGCAATCAATCATAGTTATAAAAGACTACACTTAAGTCCTTGAGAAGAGTTCAAGTCTTGTTCATCAATGAATTGGCATTTCTAAACCAAAGCCTGACGCATTGATTCACTGGTCACTCAGCAAGCATTATACTAGAGCTGAGAATACGCAGCCTAGAAGAAAGACCCCTCCCACACATAAATAAGTTCAATAAAGAGTTATAAAAAATCATAATTACAGCCTATATAGAGTTTTGTTTTGTAGTGACACAGAAGAGGAAGTGGTAAGCACATGTAAGAGGTACTAAATGCCTATTTATACTCCTAGGTTTGAGAAAATAGTTTTGTACAAATCAAGCAGGCAGGAATACCCAGGCAATAAGGGGGAAGAATGGTAAAAACAATCATTTTTTACTTCTTCAAAAAGGACTTGAAATTCTTTCCTATTTATGGGCAATCCCTACATATGAGGACTACCACTGAATTTTCCTACCACTACAGAAACCAAAAATGCCAAACACTCACTTTCCCAGCTCCCGGACTACTAGGGTGTGACCATATGCTTTCCAATCATTTGTACCCTCTTCAGACTCTGAAACTAATGGATAAAGAAGCAAGGCCAATAGGGAATTCATTCATGTGCAGACAAAGCTACATCTACTTTCTAGGGGCAGCTGTGGTCATAGCTCCAAGCAGTAGTGTAGGGTCTAGCATTGGTGATTTTGGCTATATAAAATACATTCCTTTGCTGGCTCAATTAGTCAGAATTTTTTCTTTCTTTTCTTTTTCTTTTAGTTATTGCAGCCAAGACTGACTTATCAGAGGGCTAGAGCAGAAAATGAAAGAAAAGTCAAAGTGAGTGAAAAGGTAAAGTGAAATCAGTAAATGAAAGAAAGAAGAGATGGTAAAACCTCTGGCAAGTGATAAATGAGCAGGAAGAACCCTAAGAAACCAATGGCTGAGGACTTGCAAGCCTTTAGCTTCTACCACAACCAATAACTTCTATCAGTTTGGCAGCCTTGGCTGCAGTTTGAATTACTAGATAATTCTTTAAAAATCCCAATGCCCAGGTCATACCCCAGATCACTTACATCAGAATCTCAAATAATATTATTTTTTTAAAAGCTCCCCAGATGACTAAATGTGCAACCAATGTTCAGCCAAGGCTGAGATAGGATTAGAGGAAGCTAGAACTGTAGATGGAAAACAAAACAGGTGCACCTGTCTGGAGTGAGGAATGAAGGGGAGGAAGAACTGATAATGACATAGAATGAACACACTGATTGGATTCACTGAATCATATATGGTGTCTAACCCGAATAGCTGGCCTCACCATGACCCATCATTTTTTTAATTCTATAGTGCATTTTCAAACCACTCTTTTCTTCAAATCCACCTTCTACCTTAGCTCAGGTCCTTATCACCTCTCATTGGCTTATTGCTACCGCCTTGCAGTTAGCTTTCCTGCCTCCATTCATTCTTAACTCCAATCCACCCAATATAATACTACCAGACTTGGAATAATCTTTTCAAAGGGCAAATCTGATTGTGTTATGATACAGGCTAACCTAATCCAATAGATTCCCCAAACACTGCCAGATAAAATCCAAACTTTTAGTATGGTTTAAGAATCTTTATGCTTTTTCCCTACTTAAGTTCCCAGCCTCATCTTCTGCCTCAGCCTCGATCTCCATCCATTCAAGCACTCACCTGTCCCTAAACATACCATAATCTTTCACATCTTCCTGCTTCTTTGTTGATGCACTTATTCTTTCATTGAATTGGGTGTGAAAGTTTGTAAGATCACCTTTTGTGCATTTGTCATTTACTACCTAGATATTTTGATCCATGTAACAATATTCACTGAAAAGGTTAAGAGTTTCTAGAATGCAGAGAAATGCTTTCTGATCTATAAAATACTTTCTGATGATTCTAATATGTTCACTAGTGATGAATATGATGATGAATGAAAATGGTGCTACATGTAGATGTTACATGTTTTAAAAAGGTCAGGATGAAGGGAAATTACTTAATTTTTTGTGTCCCAGGGAAAGTGTGAATGAACCTTTAAGCGAAAGCGAAATGAGATAATTTTTGAAGTTGTAATAATTACATTATTTGCTTATTGCCATAAAATGCCAGAATGGATGACCTTTTATATCTCCCAGGATAGATTATTTCACCAATGTGATTATCCTACCCACATTTTGTCAATAATAAAATAATGTTCTAGCTCAAGTGTTTTATTTATGTTGAATCTGAAAAGATCAAGTTTAAATAGCTTAGCCAGAAGGCAAGAGGATCCATATATGTAGCATATAATAAATATCAGATTTGGAGTGATATTTTCCAGTTTAAAAGAAATTCAGAGTTTTATTTCTTATAAGTCATAAAAAATCCTAGATTTAGCAATGTTTCCTCATTTTAAAATGTTTGTCTTTACCTATATACTCTTCATTATCATTTCAGTTTGGTTCTAAAGGAAATTTTTAAGTGGCTATATATGGTAATATTAATTTATTTATTAGAATAATTTAAAAAACTTATATATGTATGGAATAAGAAATTGTCCTTATTCATTATTAAAAGTATCTAATTTTTAATATTTAATTCTCAGATTTCTATGCAGTTTACTTTCTTAGAACTCTAAGCCCATGGCTATGATTATCATATAGGACACGATGACACATGGGGACAAAAAGTTGCAGTGCCTCAACTGATCTCTGGTTTGCCAGCTCTATTGTCCATGTCCTAGGTGTCTTATAACTCCAGACTTCTAACATTTTTGTTTTAAAGAAAGGTTTTCTCATTTTATAATGCTATTTTTTCAGTGTTAGAATACTAGCCATAGATTTTATTAAAACTGATCAAATTAGCCCTTCCATCATGTGAGGAGGCCTCAACTATAAAGGAAGAAGAGGGCCCTCATGAGAACTAGACCATGCTAACACCTTGATTTTGTACTTCCCAGCCTCTAGAAGAGTGAAAAATAAATTTTTGTTGATTATAACCTACCCAATTTGTGATATTTTCCTATAGCAGCCTGAATGGACTAAGACAAAAAGTTGGTACCAAGAAGCGGTGTTCTTACACACTAATAATGAAGCATCAGAAAGAGAAATTAAGAAAACAGTCCCACTCACAATTGCACCAAAATAAGATATCTAGGAATAAACCTAACCAAAGTGGTGAAAGAAGAAAACAAAGCTGGGGTATCACAATTCCAGACTCCATGTTATATTACAGAACTGTAGTAATCAAAACAGTATGATACTGGCACAAAAACAGACACATAGAGCAATGGAACAGAATAGAAAACCCAGATATAAATCCACAATTATATGGTCAATTAATCTTTGACAAAGCAGGGAAAAGACAGTCTCTTCAAACAAAAGGTGCTGGGAAAACTGGTCAGCTAAATTCAAAAGAATGAAATTGGACCACTTTTTTACTCCATAAAGAAACATAAACTCAAAATAGATCAAAGAAAAAAAATGGATCAAAGACCTAAATGTGAGACCTGAAACCATAAAAATCCTATGAGAGAGCACAGGCACTAATGTCTCTGACATTGGCTGTAGCAACATTTTTCTAGATATGTCTCCTGAGGCAAAGGGAAATAAAAGCAAAAATAAACTGTTGTGACTACATCAAAATAAAAAGCTTCTGCACAGTGAAGGAAACAATCAACAAAATTAAAAGGCAACCTACTTAATGGGAGAAGATGTTTGCAAATGACATATCCAATAATGGGTGTATCCAAAATATATAAAGAACTGATACAACTCAGGGAAATGCAAATCAAAACTACAATGAAATATCACCTGTCAGAATGGATAAAATCAAAAACACAAGAAACAAGTGTAGGCAATGATGTGGAGAAAAGGGAACCCTGGTGTACTGTTGGTGAGAAAGCAAAGTGTTGCAGCCACTGTGGAAAACAGTACGGAGGTTCCTCAAGAAGTTGAAAAATAGAACTACTCTACAATCCAGTAATCACACTACTGGGTATTTACCCCCAAAATACAAAAACACTGATTCAAAGGGATACATGCAAGCTTGGGAAGATGGTGGAGTAGGGGACCCTGAGCTCACGCCATCCCATGTTGACAGCTAGGTATCATTCACATCCATGTTAATAAACCAGCGAGCAATCTGAAGACTGGCAGAGTAAACTCCACAACTAAATCTACAGAAGCTGCATCTGAAAGGTTAGTAAGGTCTGAAAGGCAGAGGGAGGCTGCCCACAGGAGGGAGGGAACTGCGTGCACAGAGAGGGCAGAGAAATGGGACCTCGAACCAGGGAGCTCACAGAGCGAAAGCTAATACCCATAAAGTTTGGCTTTAAAAGACAGAGGGGCTTAAGTATCCTGTGTCTCTCTGGCTTTTCTTTCTTTCTTTCTTTCTTTCTTTCTTTCTTTCTTTCTCTTTCTTCTTTCTTTCTTTCTTTCTTTCTTTCTTTCTTTCTTCTTTCTTTCTTTCCTTCCTTCCTTCCCTCCTTCCTTCCCTCCTCCTTCTTTCTTTTTTTATAATAATTTTTTATTATATTATGTTAGTCACCATACAGTACATCCCTAGTTTTTGATGCAAAGTTCCATGATTCATTACTTGCATATAACACCCAGTGCTCCATGCAATACGTGCCCTCCTTAATACCTATCACCAGCCTATCCCAATCCCCCCACCCCCCTCCCCTCTGAAGCCCTCAGTTTGTTTCCCAGAGTCCACAGTCTCTCATGGTTCATTCCCCCTTCTGTTTACCCCTCCCCTTCATTCTTCCCTTCTTCTCCTACCGACCTTCCTGCTATTTCTTATGTTCCATAAATGAGTGAAACCATATGATAATTGTCTTTCTCTGCTTGACTTATTTCACTTAGCATTATCTCCTCCAGTCCCGTCCATGTTGCTGCAAATGTTGGGTAATTGTTCTTTCTGATGGCTTGAGTAATATTCCATTGTATATATGGACCACATCTTCTTTATCCATTCATCTGTTGAAGGGCATCTCGGCTCCTTCCACCATTTAGCCATTGTGGACAATGCTGCTATGAACATCGGGGTGCATATGGCCCTTCTCTTCACTACGTCTGTATCTTTGGGTTAAATACCCAGTAGTGCAATTGCTGAATCACAGGGTAGCTCTATTTTTAACTTTTTAAGGGACCTCCACACTGTTTAAACTAATATTACACTGTATGTTAACTAACTGGAATTTATATGAAATTTAAAAATACTAAAACTGATACAAACTGATAGAGTTTTTAATTTTGTTTACATCTTTGGGAAGGGTTTGAGTGGGAGAGAACCTGAGTAAAGTGGTAGAAATATTCTATACCTTGATTGGTTTTTTTTATCTACATAGGTGTAATAATTTATTGAGTATGTACTTAAGATTTATATAGTTCACTTCATGTAAACAATATATCAAAATATATCTTTCCATGTTTTCCAATTAAAATAAAATAAAATAAAAGACAGCGGGGCTGAATTTTGTGAGTTTTTGAAACCAGGGGACTTGGAGTCAGGAACTTTAAAAGTCAGCTGACTCAGCACTGGGTGAGCCTGGAGTGATATCATCTTCCTTAAAGAGAAGGCAGCCTGCATGGAGAGGCAACATAAAAACAGTAGCTTACACAATGCTAGGGGCAAATGGGAGACAGATTTGTTCATACTGATTTCAGAGCATGTTGGGGGACTCCTCCAAAAAGAAGGGAGCTGGCAGGCACCATTTCCCTCTCCTGCCCTGCCCCCGCCAGGAGCATAAATACAGAGCCAACAGCAGGAGGCGGCACCCCACGGATACTTGCTACCTAATCTGCTAGCAGTGTGCCATGCCCATGAGTTCTCCTGAGGACTCCTCCAATCCTGGCCTGCTAGCCTCAGCCCTGGGCTCAGGGCAAATTAAAAAAAAATTAAGAATTTATTTATTTATTTGACAGAGAGAGAGAGAGAGCACAAGCCTGGGGAGCGGGAGAGGGATCATGACCTGAGCCAAAGGCAGATGCTTAACCACTTAACCGACCAAGCCACCCAGGTGCCCCAAGGGCAAATTTTGATAAAGCCATGTGCTTGTCCTACTCAGCTGCCAGGTGCACAGCAGGGACCACATGCTGCATGCATCCAGCTGCTCCTCAGGGCCCTGGCTGCCACACAGAACCCAGGCACAGCTGTATACTGGGCCACCCGCTGGGCTCACAGCTGCTGCCACACAGTGCACCCAGCGGCCAATGGATGCTGGGCCCAGCTGCACCCTGCCATCACCCCAGCCATGCCCAGCCTCATGCCCCAGCCACGTTGGTGCACAGCCCCCAGCTGCTGTGGCTTTGGGGGATCTGGCATAGGGCTAGTGGTCCAGTGCAAATTTTGCTAAAGCTGCTGCCCCACTCCTAAGTTCCACAGCAGGCACACCACCTTAGAGCTGGCCTGCCTGGAGTCCATTAACACCACAAAGAGCAAGCACAGCCTGCGATAGGCAGAGGGTCAGGGCAGATGAATGCACTGAAAGGAAAACTGACTCAGACACAACAGCAGGACATAAGCAACACATAAAGGAGACTCTCCTGAAGTGCCAGTTTCTGGTAAACAGGGGACACTGCACTACAGGGCACTCCAGGACCTCTTCTTCATAAAATCAGGACTTTCAAGAGCAAAAGACAGCTGATTTTCTTAACACACAGAAACAGAAAGAAAGGCAGAAAAAATGAGGAGACAGAGAAATTTATCCCAAATGAAAGAACAGGACAAGGCCACAGCCAGAGGTCTAAGCAAAACAGATACCAGTAACATGCCTGATAGAGAATTTAAAGCAATGATCATGAGGATAATCACTGGACTAGACAAAAGAGTGGAAGATATGAGTGAGACCCTTAACACAGAGATACAGAATAACATAGCAGAGATAAAGGACTCAAAAAACAAAATGAGAAATAAGCTTGATGGAACAAACAGCAAGATGGAAGAAGCAGAGGAATGAATTAGTGACCTAGAAGACGGAGTAATGGGAAAGTAATCAAGCTGAACACAAGAGAGAAAAAAGAATTGTGCAAAATGAGAATAGACTTAGGGAACTCAGTGACTCCATCAGGCATAATAACATTCTTATTATAGGTGTCCCAGAAGAAGGAGAAAAGGGGCATAAAATTTATTTGAAGACATAATAGCTGAAAATTTCCCCACTCTGGGGAAGGAAACAGATACCAGATCCCAGAGGCACAGAGAACTCTCATCAAAATAAAAAAAAAAAGCAGACCCACACTAAGACATACTGTAATTAAATTAGGAAAATATAGTGATAAAACAATTTAAAAACAGCAAAAGAAGTCAATACCCCTTTTTTATTTCAATTTGATTAGATCTTAGCTTTTTTATTTCTCCAAATAGGGATTCTCTACTGTCTTCTATGCTTTTTTCAAGCCCATCTAGTATCTTTATAATTGTTGTTCTGAATTCTAGCTCTGACATTTTAATAATATCCATATTTATTAAGACTCTGACAGTTAGTACTGCCTCCTGCTCTTTTTTCTGGGAATGTTTCCTTCTGGCCATTTTGTCCAGAGAAGAATAGAAGAATGAGAGAACAGACAAGAAATAAAAAAATAAAAAATAAAAATATCAATCACAATGCCAGCAAAATATATATACACTAGACAAATCAGAAGAGATCAGAAACAAAAAAAAAGGAAAATGGAGAATATGATCAAACACGTAGACAGAATAAGGTAATACACACACTTGGCCTTGGGTGCATTTTGGTCTGTTTGTTAGAAGACACTTGATCCCAAAATTGTAAAGAATGAAAACTATATATATATATATATACACACACAATTGAATACAGTGAAAGGAATAAAAATTGAAGAATGTATCTATAAAATGTATACATAACAAAAATTTTTAAAAAGACTTAAAAAAGAGTTGATAAAATAAGAAGCTAGTTGAAAAGGAAAAAAAAGGAAAAAGAAAAAGAAAATTTTAAACTGAAAGAATAAAGAAAGAGTCATGAGAAAAAACCCTCAAATTCTATATACTATTTTCCCCTAGCACAGGAGTTTTTCAGTTCTGTGTGATCTGTTATCTTGGTATTAGCCTGATGTTCCTGCTTGTCTCCTGGGGGAGGGGCTTGCTGTGCTGATTCTCAGGTATCTTTGCCTGGGCGGAGTTGCGCTGCCCCTTGCAAGGGCATCAGGCTCAGTGTAAGGGGCTTCAGGTTGCTCTATATGACTGTTGTTCCACGAAAGCTTTTCACGCCACTTTAGAGGATGGAAAAAAAAATGTCAGCACCCTGATCTCCAACCCCAGAGCTGAATGCTCATGGCCCCCACTCTTCAGCACACTCTCAGGAAAATGCAGTGAATCACTTTTGTGTGCACCAAACTCTCCATACTCCTGCGGTGCACACCTGCACCAATCTTCCCAGGGGAGGAGGGGGCTTCTCACCGTGACCCTGCCACTCACTGGGAGCCTGCTCTGGGAGTGGTTGCCTGATCTGTGCCCATACACACAGCTCCTCCTGGGGGAAGGAGCAGGATCTTATTTTGGTTTTGCTACTTGTGGGGCCCCTGCTTGGAGAGTGGTCACTGGATCATGCTGAGGTTCACAGTTTATGGCAATACTAGCTGAGAGGCCACTCCAGGACTCACTAATTGTAGCTGGGCTCCTCACCTCAATGCTTGGGAACTCTGCCAGCTCAGGCACCCTCGTTCTTTCTGTGACCTTGGGGATCCTGAGACCACACTGAGACCCAGGATTCTGCCCCACTGTGCCACCTGAGCACCTTTCAGGCAGGGATGTCCTTCATAGGAGCAGACTTCTAAAAATTCCAATTTTGCACTCCACTGCTATATCACTTTTCAGTAGCCAATTTCCAGAGGCTCTCTCCTCCTATGGTTTATCTTCTGATATATCCCCTCAGATTTGCTTCCCTGCACCTCCTACCTTGCAAAAAGTGGTCAATTTTCTATTTGTAGAATTGCAGCAATTCTCTTCTTCGATCTTAGGTTGAATTCACAGATGTTCAAATGATTCAATAGATATCTAGCTGAATTCAAGGGACAGGATGAAACGAGGATCTTCCTAGCTGAATTCAAGGGACCAGATGAAATAAGGATCCCCCAAACTTCAGCTATCTGCCCACCCAACCTCTGATTATTTTACTAGGATATACACAGAGAAGTAGAATCATCAGGAAAAGGGGAATTAATGCTTTTAAGGCTCTTGTAGCATACCAAATTGTTCTCCCAAAAAGGTGGCATCAGTCCCTACTCCTGGCTGCAGCGAATGAGAAATTCCTTCAATGTACCTTCACCAGTATTAAGTATATGCTTATTTAAAAATCTGGGCTATTTTGAAAGACATAAAAAATACTACTTTAGTTTACATTTTTATTACCAGTAACATTGACTAGTTTTTCAAAAAATTATTACCAATTTTCATTTTGAATGAATTACAAAGTGTGTCATTTCTTTCATTTATTGAAAGCATTTTAATTCTTGTGAGGTCTTTGTAAATTAAGAATTTTAATCTTTTTCTCGCACATTTCTTGCATATAGTATTCCCAGGTTATTATTTTATTTCTAACTTTGATGAGCAGAAGACTTGCACTGTCATGTAGACATAGTTATTACAATTTCTACTTGATTTTTGGTTACTTTCCAGTTAGAAAACTTTTCTTTATCCCCAAATTAGATAATTATTCAGCCATTGTCTGCTGTGCCTTATATGTTTTAATTGGGGAGGGGGGCTTCTGAATATTTAATCAGTGGGTAAATCACAGCTTCTAATAATTATATATTCAGAAAGAATGAATCATCCCAGGTGATCTGTGGTAAAGGAATCTTCCTTTCTCCTTTTTTAGGAAATATACACTTATGAAACCGTGATGAAGTTAAAAGATATTTAGTTTAACTTTGACAGTTGAATTTTTTTGTCATATGGTTGGGCTTTTTCTCTCTAAGCCACAGAGATACAGCACTCTCTCCAAGAGAGATGACCTAGATTCATTCTCTGTTTGACAAAAGCCAGTTGAGAAAAGTAAGATCTGTTTCCACATCAGTGATCAGTCTGACCATTGTGATGAGAAATTGGGAACACACATACATTCAAGAGGATAGATAGACAGTATAGCATGTAGGAATTGGCCTTGATGTTTTTTGTTTTAATAAAATCACTTCAAAGTGTCCAAATTTTCCTCCTCTTAATTGCTTCCTGATGGCTTCCTAATATAATGAAGGAGTTTATTTTCTCAAAGTATCAGCTAAACCTATCCTTTATTGAAACATGCTTGGATATCACTGCAATAAAATTTGAGCTAGAGTAAAATAACATATTAACAGCATTGGAGGTTTTATAGAAATTATGTATTCTCTATCTACTTCCAAACCTAGAGCAGTTTACAAAAACAGATAGTATAAATCCAACGAATCTATAATTATTAAAGGGGAAATACCAAGTCATGGAAACAAGGGTTGGGATGGAGTTGAAAAAGACAAGAGTGAAATAACTAAAATAGAAAACAGAGTCAAGGGAGGCTATTATTTAATAAACCAAATAACCCCAAACTTCATGGAAGCCAAGGTAAAAAGAAAAATATAAGGGTTATACAGCTATCTAACAAAAGATATACAGCTACCTAACATAAATTACCATAGCTCTGAACTCTGAGAGAAACTGAACACATAAGTTGGGAACTAAACAGTGTAATGACCTTCAATAGAAATTTTACAACTACAGAGACCTTCTTTATGTGCCCATTTTTATATTGGTTCTATGTAAAAAATGAAAGCAGAATGTTATTCTTAATTTTGTGAAGGCATTTTTTGAATCACTTGAGAAGGCAATATTGAGCAAAGGGAGGCTTTAGAGTGAGAATCTATAGCACAAAGAACGCCGCAGGCATTAGGGCTAATTCGTAAAGATTTGTGAAATCAACCAATTCAGTAGCACATTTACATGTTACCTGAACATCATGGAAAGAGAGATAAAGCCAAGTCAGAGGGGAAAGGAGGGAGGGTAAGCTGTAGGAGGCCTATATTTTGGCTGCAGCATCCACTCTCCACGTTGTTCTTTGATGTGGTTCAAGAGTTTGCATTCTTAATGACTACCTTTATACTCCCTCCACAATAAAGAGGTAGATTATCCTCCTAGCCAGGGATCAGGATACAGAATTAAATTGAACTTAGATGAAGAGAAGTGATTTATGAAACTGATCATCTTTTGATAGAGCTGGGATTTTTAGTTTGGGACCCTCTCCTCTAATTTTCCTGGATTCCTATCTGAGCCCACTTCTGTCTAGTTCTCCCTTATTTTACGGCAAAATTAGATGCTGTTACTAAATATATAGAATATTAGAGAAAATACATATTGTAGTTACATGACTTAAATACAATTCTATATTCAATTCGGATAATCTCTTCATACGAATACCTTTTAAAGTTTTTAATAGGGAAAATTTCAAACACATAGTACAGAGAAGGGTATAATGAATCCATTAACTGTACTCTTTAGGCACAGTTATTGACATTTTTGTCAACTTTATTTCACTTCACCCATTTCTCGCTTTTTCCAACTCTTTACTATAAAATTTTCAAATATGGAGAAAGGTAGAAAAATGGTAAAATGAAACCTCATATGTCCACCACCTAGATTCTACATTTCTTCCTTATACTTGTTTTATATCTATCCATCCCTTCTCTTATCTGTCCACCAATCTCTCTTATAGTATGATGTATTTCTAACCAAGCTGTACACATCAGCATATTTCCCCCAAATACTTCAGCTAGCATATTAATAATAGAGTTTACCATTTGTTTATAGTTCCCTATTTTGAGGTAAATTTTACATACAGTGAAATTCACAAATCTTAAGTGTACCATTTAAAGAGTTTTGACATACGCATACACCGTGTTGCCCAAACTCCTACTAAGACATAGAATATAACCTTCATCCTAGAAAATTCCTTCATGCCCCTTTCCAGTCAATTCATGCCTCCACCCTGACTCCAAGAGACAACCACTTTTCTGATGTTTTCCACCTTAGATTAATTTTTCCTCTTTTAGAACTTATAAACGGGATCATGTAGTATATCCTATTCTTTCACTCAGCACTATGTTTTTGAGATTTATCCATGTTGTGTGTATAAGGAACTTATTTCAATCTTCCACCTAAAAAAATTTATTTTGATGAACTATCTTAATGACAACCCCAACATCATGTCCTTTTGCCCATCAATGCTTCTATTTCATCTGCATTCTCATTTGTACATAAGTGTAGTGTGCCTCAGTTTTTTTCCATTATAATCTTTTCACTTCCTTCCTTCTGGTAAGCCACAGGTCACCTAATAGTTTTGCCTGCATGGACTCCATGCTGCTGACATACTTAGGTCACCAAACACTTTCTGATAACAGCATGAATGAGGGAAATTTAATACTTTCTCCTTGCAATAAGCATTTGTTACTGTATTATTCTTTTAAATTTTCTACAGAATCATTTCTTTTCCTTGCCTAGGTCTTCCAAAAAACTTTCTGCCCACTTAGTTTTCCTACCCCCATCTCTGTGTGCATCACATCCCAATCACCATCACTGCTCTCATCTGAGCTCTATAACAGTAACTATTTTAATTGAATGATCCTACTCTCATGGATCCTTTGCTTCTGTCATTCATAGGTAGGGAAAAACCACCAGTAGATAGAGTAGGGAATCATGGTGGACTAAGAGTGCAATTTTTACTCTACCTGAAAGCCTCTCCTTTTCCTGAATATTTTGGTAAAAATACTAAAGAGGTTGTTTTATACTTTCTGTCAATTTGAAATTATTTTACTCTCAAATTTCCAGAGATAAGATTCTGACCTGAACTACCAGCAGTTTAATTGTGGGACTGGGAATGAACAAGGTTAGTCTGTGTTCCACTTCACCACAGATGTCAAGTTAATTAGTAAAAAGCCCAGAAGGAGCAGTTTGGGGATTTGATTTTCATCACCCACTGGAGGAAAAAACATCAGCTACTGAGATAGTGTTTTCAGTGTGTCTACACCCTGTTATCCTCCACTTAAAATCTGACATCCAGAATAAAATGCACCCTCTTGGGGGATAACCTGTGGTGGTAAACACATTTACTTCCTCTTTTTTAAGAAGCAGAAAAATGCAAGTGACTTATTTATAAGACATGTTGGCACCTAAAATTTTAACCAAAATATAATAGAAAAATCAATATTATATTTTTAATATCTCTTATATGATTGTATACTATATTATATAGTACAAGTAATATATGCTTTAAGCAAAAAATAAATATTATATTCTTTGAAAAATACAATAGCTTGAACCAACTTACCATAAAACATGTTAAAACATCTAATCTGGAAACATTTGTAAAAATGAGTGTCCCAGGACTTGGTGGATTTTCCCTTCCACTATTTAGAAATGGCCACAACAGGATATGTAATAGCACAAGATTGCTACGATAATGGCATTCCACATCGGCATAAAAAGAAATGTCTGTTAAAAATAAAATTTCTCCCCTCTTTTCACATGTTTCTGTCCTCTTTTCCCACAATGTTTCTGTTGTGTACCTTAACAAATGTTTGTTGAAACAGTAAGTATAAACAGGTATAAATTGTGTGGATTTAATAGAAGAATGCAATCAACTGGATCTATCATTTAGGGGTCCACAGAGTATGTTTAGTTTCATTATCATTTTTGACGTGTTCAAAATTCATGATCTATGCAGAGTAGGTAAGGGTCAGTGATGTTCAGTATTTTGTCCAAGGTCACACAGCTGTGAAAATCAGAACTCTAACGTTGGTCAACTGAGCTTGCAATCTAGTTTCCTTCTTCTTACATCAGACACTTCCATTAAAGACTGAAGAGATATACACACACAAGTAATTATAATAGGAGACCATAGACAATGAATAATGTATGTGTAATATAAGATTCCACACATCATGTCCAGGTGGGATTATCAGGAAGCATCTTGAATGACATTGCATTAGCCCTTTCTTATTGAAGAGATAGGCTGAATTTCTCTCCCATTCCAAAATACTTATGGCTGCTGCATTTTGATTCAAATAAAATGTGCAAATGTTTCAGGTTTGTGTGTCCTTTGTAAACACAACTTCCTGTTGGATTTTAGGAAGATTCTAAAATGACTTAAATGACTTTCTGAGTATTAAATAGGTCATGAAGAGCAAGATCTTGATGAATTATATGTAATCAGAAACACAAATCTAAGATACGAATTTTAAAATTCCCCTAAAACACACATGCTTCAAAGAAGCAGAAGGGATGATTAGTGCACACAACAAATGTTTTGGGGTTTTCCCACTCCTTAAATGGATACAAATTCTGTAAAAAGTCAAAGGTCTAACAAACTATATTGCCTGTTTGTACATTTTGCCCTCAGGCTCACTTTTGGACACATTTTTAATCCTTTCAAGGTTTTAAGGCAAATGATAGCTAGACAAGCTAGAAGTTATTCCTGAAAGAGGTGCTGAGAAGTCTGCATCAAGTCCTCCCTTCCACCATCCATGATCTATGGTTATTGTGGGATATTGGCCTCCAGAAAGTGAGGTCATTAGGCTTCTTCAGCCAGTGTCCTGGTTTTGTAAGTGTCTATATGGAATGGCAAAAGACACAAGAACATAGTACCATTAACAGAAAAGCAATGCTGTAAGCCTGGAAATGTGGTCAGAGGAGATTTGTTTCTATCACTTCTATATCCACCTCAAAGCAATACTCATGGCTTTTTTTTTATTCTCTATACCCCCAGTGGGGCCACCCAACACCATGAGTGGTTCCCTTCCTGATCATAGTCTTGGCTTAAAGCTCCCTGAAAAAGCCTTCTTTCCCCAGCACACCAATGCCCCAGGGACAGCCCAGCCTTCACAACTCTCCACATTAATTCTATCAAATGAAGCTCTGGCTCTTCTGCTGCCCCTGTGGACCTCCGTGAAGCTTGTGGGTGCTGGCAGGCACTGACCAAAAGCCCTTACTCCAAAGCTGGTACACCAAGTATGAAAAGGAAGATCTGATAATTAGGAAAGACAAAAAGAGGAACAGTTAAAATGATGTAGGGAAAGTGGTAAGACGAGTACAAATGTCCAGATGTGAGTGAGAGGAAAGGAAAGTAAACAAAGAGGCTTATGTGGGGAGGAGGAGATGGCACATCGCCTCCTAGGAAAATGTTCCTTTATGAATGGAAGAATTTCAGAATATTTATTCCACTTATACTAGGGAAAAAATCATCTTGCAGGGTACAAAACTGATCAAGCTTCTTAAGTCAACAGGCTACCTTTTCACAACAGGCAAGCATACGTTGCACATAAGATACTAAAATATATACTTTTATGATAATCAAACTCTAGTATTAGCCACCCATCTTTTTTTCTTTAGTAGAAAAATACAATGAGGTTAGCATTTTTCAGGATCTGTACTTTCTGTATTTTCAATCATCTTTATTAGGTATCAATCATCTTGTGGCCCATATCATTCTATAGTCATTCTAAAGCCAGAAAAAGAGCAAAACCAATATTATACATTTGCTGGTCTTTGTAACTGATAGATTTGGTAGATGTGAGGATGTCAGTATTTATAGGTTAATTGTTTTAAGGTTAATAGCATCTCTGTACTTAACATTTTGTATGATCTCCTGAAATACTACAATAGAAATTAATCCACTCTTGCTCTTCCTCAATATTTGCAATGAAACTGTTACGTTTCTGGAGAAAACCACTTTGAGCTTCTCATAAACCCCACTTAAATCCAATGAAAATCATGTCTGCTAAAGTGAAAGGACCAGAGAGGATTGAGCACTTACCCTGAGCTAAGTGCTTTCATACACATTTCATTTAATTCATATACCAATCTTTTCCAGTTAGCTTTATCCATCTTCACTTGAGAAAATGGAGCCCTACATTGCAAAACAGTCACAGAACCAGTATCTGAAGTCATGTGTCTCTAATTCCAAAACATGTGCCCCTTTCACAATACGCTATGACCTTGTTCTACAAAATGAAATGTACTGTTTGTCTTTTTTAGAAAAG
Organism: Ailuropoda melanoleuca; assembly: GCF_002007445.2. Lineage (NCBI taxonomy): Eukaryota > Metazoa > Chordata > Mammalia > Carnivora > Ursidae > Ailuropoda > Ailuropoda melanoleuca. The sequence goes on from NC_048238.1 coordinate 17,269,512, forward strand.
AAGTTATACACTATGCCAAAGTATTTTCTTTTGGATCTGTCCAGCAGAAGGGAGAGATGCAGTGGATGCCTTCTCTAGCCCTTTATAAGTCAGCTCCTATATGTTCTTCTATAAAAAGTCAAATGGCCATTTAAAGCCCTCAAGCATTAACTATTCCTTCTAAAAAGATTTTTCTTTCATCATATTTAACACCGTGGATAAAACTTTAACAATTATAACTTTATTCAGAATTCACATTAAAGATATATTTATACACAATAAAGTATTGTGACTGAAGAATGTTATCACTATCTTGATTTTTGTTTATGGCTTGTTTTGGTTCCACGGAGTCTCCTTTTAGGAGAGTACATTTGTATTATTACATTTATTTGGTAGAAAATGAGACACAATTTTTGAGGGGTTGCCTTGAAATAAGGTTTCCACAGAGATTTTTATGGAAGAAATCAACTGCCAATAAACCGGAATGCTTATAATCTTGAACATTGCAACCTTAGATATAAATTAGGTTTCTACAAAAGATGACTATAACAGACAACTTAATAATAATAGTATTGTACTTTAGCTAAAAGTCCAGAAATATAAAAATAAGAAACATTGGGACTTAAGGAGTAAATCTAGACTATTTAGATCAACTGCTCATTCTCTACCATTTTCCTTCTAAAATTGCCTTTATATATGTAACACTTTGTAGATTTCTATTCTTCTCCGGGGAAACCTACTTTTCTCGAACAACAATTCTACAAAGCTAATTACTGCCACAAAGATATATGGTGCAGAGAAAGGTATTGATCTTGACAATCCTGAGAAAAATAGAGCATTGGAAACATTTTGTAGAAAAACTATTGGTTTGGGTCAATTTTGTGTAAGAATGTGGAAATACAATATACTTACATAATGTAAATAGGTAAGCACTTCTGGACTCTTCAGTGTGCCAAATACTTTGAAATCATCAGTTGCCCGCCTTTCTCAGTTGGAAGATGTAATATGTCCTTTGTGAGATAGAGGGTTATTCTGCAAGTAAATAGCCTCTCAACTCAAGTGTTATAGGTGGGCATATGGTTACATTGATCTAAAAATGCTTAGCTGACTGAGACATCTAGAAAGTGGGAAAACAACTATTCTGGTCAAAGGTTAGTTTGTTGCACTGCAATGCTTGGCACCAAGAAGTACATTCTAATCATTTTTGGTGCCACAATTGTGTATCAAGACCAGCAGTGGGTGTGCAGTTGATTGTACGCCAGTGGCAGGCTGCTGAAATGCTATTTTAGCTGGGGCCAGCTTGCAGTTATTATAATGATTTGACACCTCTCCCCAAATTTAGTGTCAAAAAAGTTGAAATCTCATTTCTGAGGAAGAGTATCTGAGGTATGGGAGTTATGCTTTCTGAATATCATTTGTTTGATTTAATTTTAGAACATAAGTCACATAGTTATTCCAGTTGTATCAACTTGATCCAAATGCTTATAAAGTGGTCATGATCACACACAATGTTTCTGGAATTTTTTGGTGTTGCTGATGAGGGTTTCCCTTTGAAAAGCGATGAAAGAAAAAATATATTAGTTTGTATAAATCTTGGATTCTATCACTGTTTGGTGATTTTGAGAGGGGGTGACATTTCATCTTATTACATTTTCCCTCCTATTTATAAAACAGTGATAATCCACATTCATGAAACTATATAAATTTTCTAAGACACCATCTTCTCAGTGTAATTTCCATAGTGTAAACTAGAATATATCTTACTTGACAAAGTTCCTTTCCCTGAACTTTTTTTTTTGTGAGTTGTTTGACTACAAAATTAAGACTACAATGTACCTGTTCTTTTTCTCCTTCTGGTCCCACAGCATGCACTCTTACATTCCTTCCTGCAACCACTTTCCTCTTACCACTCAGGATATTCTGATAAAGATGCAAATCCGATTATACTCATTTCCCCTACTTTCCAAACACCAAAGCCCTACTCCCAAGACAGGTGGAGAAATGGATGGCCTTTGTCTAATAGCTAATTGGAAAATTTCAAGAGGTAATTTCAAGCTTTAACCAGCTCTTTGTGTAGCTAACTGAGTGGTCATTAAGAAGTATATGGCTTAGTAATGGGCCATTTCTTATTCTTGGCAGGCTCAAGAAGGTACAATTTGAGAGAAGGGGATAATAGAAAGGAAATAACACTGCTTTGCATAATTATGTACTGTACTAACTCCATTGTGAGAGATGTGACCTTGTAAATTATGGACCCTTAGGGAATTATTGCCTTTTCCTTCTTATGGGGCTTGTTTGTACTGTCTCTGCCAAACAGCATTTGTCCTCTGAAGACTATGGGTGAGCATATGTGGGTACACATAAGTATGTGTTCCAACAGTTAACCATTGAGCAATCAGAAAAATAGAGATTTGTATGCAACTCATGCTGGTGAGAGGAGCTCAAATTAGAACATAAGAGTGGTGCCAATATACACCTAGATGTTTTTATGAGAGGCAAAATGTCAGAGATTACTACAGATTGTCCTGCTGGACCCTAGATCATGGTTATAGATTGAATAGCTCAGATTTAGGGAAATTGGTGGGAGGAGAGAGAGATATCCTGAGCCGACAACAAAATGTGTGCACTGAAAAGTGTGCAGGAAAGCTGTCCTGAAAGTTCAGTATGGATTTGCAAGATGGATATTAGAAGAAGGTTCTTTTGAAGAGGAAGTGGATCTGAGAATATGGGTATGTAATTCTCAGCCATTAAAGGAATTCTAATATCCATACAAATTTAAAGGTTGAAACTATTGGGACAAACAGACAGAATGAAAGAGGAAAATGTGTACTGCCTCATTTCTCTCTCACTGGGGACATATGAAGGTGCTGCAGCCCATGAGGGAATTCTGCCTAATGTCCAAGCTTCAACTGCAATGGAGTGAGCAGGAGTGAGGCAGCACAGAGAGGTAGGCTGCAATTTACAACACTAAGGAAACTTGTGTGGGGAAAACTCAGAAGCCAAATCAGAAAAGTTCTCCCCTCTCCCCAAACTGCAGAGGAAGTGAATGCTTACTGAAGATGACAGCTGTCATTTGCATTGCTGATTTTGTTACTGTCATGATTAGAGTCTTTCAGGACTCTAATTGCCCTTAGAAAAATGGACAAAATATTTAGAGTTGTGTACAAGGCCTTACAGGATGGTGTCCCTGCCTTCCATTCCCTCACCTCTTCTAGGTGCTCTAAAAAATCATTTTCTCTACCTTAAGACCATCACGCTGACATGCTTTTTCTCCCCTTTTAGTAAACTAACTCCTTCTTAGCCTTTGGGTCCCCTCTTAGAAGCAGTTCTGCTGCATCCAAAGATATAGAACCACTGTATATACATTTTAATTTTTTTAATTTTTAAATTTTAAGTTTTTAAATTTCTTCTTTCATTTTTTGGTTGACCTATCATTATTTAGTAGCAAAAAAGGCCTAAAGATACATGCAGATTGAAAGTGAGGGGATGGAGAAACATTTATCATGCAAATGGATGTGAAAAGAAAGCCAGGTAGCAATATTTATATCAGAGAAAATTGAATTTAAAACAAAGAGACAAAGAAAAAAACTATATAATCATAAAGGGAATAATCCAACAAGAGTATTTATGTACTTAACATGGGAGCATTCAAATACATAAAGCAACTATTAACAAACAGAAGGGAAGTAATCGATAGTAATACAGTAATAATGGGGCACTTTAACACTCCACTTACATCAATGGATAGATTATCCAAATTAGAAAATCAACAAGAAAACAGTGGCTTTGAATGACCCTGGACCAGACGGCACTAACATATATTCAGAATGTTTCATCCTAAAACAGTGGAATACACATTCTTCTCAAGTATGTGTGAAATGTTATACAGAATAGATAACATATGAGATCACAAAGCAATTCTCAAAAAATTCACAAAGACTGAAGTTGTACCATGCACCTTGTCTGACTACAATGCTATGAAACTAGAAATCAACCACAACAAAAAGTCTGGAAAGAACACAAATACATGGAGGTTAAATAACATGCTACTAAATGATGAATGGGTGAACCAAGAAATCAAAAAGGAAATAAAAAAAATACAGCGAGACAAGTGAAAATAAAAACGCAATGGCCTAAAATTTTGGGGACACATCACAAGATGTTCCAAGAGGGAAATGTATAGCAATACAGGCCTACCTCAAGAAGCAAGAAAAATCTCAAATAAACAACCTAATCTTACAACTACAGGAGCTAGAAGAACAAACGAAACCCAAAACCTGCAAAAGGAAGGAAATAATGATAATTAGACCAGAAATAAATGAAATAGAAACTAGAAAATTAAAAAAAAGTAGAACAGATCAATGAAACCAGGAGCTGGTTCTTTGAAAAAGACAACATAATTGATAAATCTTCAGCCAGACTGATAAAAAAAAAAAGAAAGAAAAAGAAAAAAGGGAGAAGACTCAAACAAAATCACAAATGAAAGAGAAGAAATTACAACTGACACCACAGAAATACAAAGGGTTATAAGAGAATATTTTGAAAAACTGTATGTCAATAAACTGGACAACCTAAAAGAAATAGAAAAATTCCTAGAAATATATGATTTCCCAAAAGCGAATCAGTAAGAAATAGAAAATATGAAGAGACCAATTACCAGCAATGAAATTGCATCAGTCATCAGAAAACTCCCAACAAGCAAAAGTCCAGAACCAGATGGCTTCACAGGTGAATTCTGTCAAATATTTAAGGAAGAGTTAATACCTATTCTTCTCAAACTATTCCAAAAAATAAAAGAGGAGGGAAAACTTCCAAATTCATTCTCTGAGGCCAGCAGTGCCCTGATACCAAAACCAGATAAAGACAAGGCTAAAAGAGAACTACAGGCCAATAACCCTGGTGAACACAGATGCAAAATCCTCAACAAAATACTAGCAAACTGAATTCAACAATACACTTAAAAGAATTAATCACCATGATCAAGTGGAATTTATCCCTGGGATACAAGGGTGGTTAAATATTCACAAATCAATGTGCTTTACCACATCAATAAGAGAAAGAATAAAAATGATACAATCATTTCAGTAGATGCATAAAAAGCATTTGACAAAGTCCAGCATCCACCCATGATAAAAACTGTCAACAAAGTAGGTTTACAGGGACATACCTCAACATAATAAATGCTTTATATGAAAAACTTACAGCTAACATCATCCTCAATAGGGAAAAACTGAGACCTTTTTCCCTGAAGTCAGGAACAATACAAGAATGTCCACCTCACTTCTTTTATTCAATATTGGACCTGATGTCATAGCCACAGCAATCAGACAACAAAAAGAAATAAAAGGCATCCAAATTGGTAAGGAAGAAATAAAAGTGTCATTATTCGCAGATGATATGATATTATATATAGAAAACCTGAAAGACCCCTAAAAAAAACTACTAGAACTGATAAATGAATTCAGTAAATTCACAAGATAAAATCAATGTACAGAAACCTTTGCATTTCTATACACCAATAATGAAGCAGCAGAAAGAGAAATTAAGAAAAAAATCCCATTTACAATTACACTAAAATAAAATAGCTAGGAATAAACTTAACCAAAGAGGTGAAAACTATACTCTGACAACTATAAAACACTAATGAAAGAAATTGAAGATGACACAAAGAAATGGAAAGACATTTCATGCTCATAGATTGGAAGAATAAATACTGTTAAAATGTCTGTGTTACCCAAAGCAATCTACAGATTTAATGCAATCGCTATCAAAATACCAACAGCATTTTTACAGAACTAGGACAAACAATTCTCCACTTTGTAAGGAACTACAAAAGACCCTGAGTAATCAAAGCAACCTAGAAAAAGCAGAAAAAATTGGAGGTATCACAATCCCAGATTTCAAGATACATCACAAAGTTGTAGTAATCAAAACAGTATGGTATGGACACAAAAATCAATACATAGATCAATAAAACAGAACAGAGAGCCCAGAAATAAACCCAAAACTATGTTGTCAATTAATATTTGGCAAAAGAGATAAGAATATGCAATGGGAAAAAGATAGTCTCTTCAACAACTTGTGCTGAGAAAACTGGACAGCTACATGGGAATGAATGAAACTGGACCACTTTTACCCACCATACACAAATATAAACTCAAAACGGATCAAAGACCTAAATGTGAGACCTGAAGCCATAAAAATCCTAGAATAGAGTACAGGCAGTGTTTTTCTGTCTACATAGGCCATAGCAACATTTTTCTAGATATGGTTTCCGAGGCAAGTGAAACAAAAGCAAAAACAAACTTGAGACTACATTGAAATAAAAAGCTTTTGCACAGCAAAGGAAACCATCAGCAAAGTTAAAAACAAACCTACTGAATGGGGGAAGATATTTGCAAATGACATATCCAATAAAGGGTTAGTACCCAATATATATAAACAACTTGTACAACTCAGCTCCAAAAAAACCCAAATAGTCCAATTTAAAAAATGGGCAGAAGACATGCACAGAATTTTCTCCAAAGAAGATATATACACAGCCAATAGACATATGAAAAGAAGCTCAATATCACTAATCATCAGGGAAATGCAAATCAAAACCACTAATGAGATATCACCTCACACCTGTCAGAATAACTAAACTCAAAAACACAAGAAACAAGTGTTGGTGAATACGTGGAGTAATAGGAACCTTTGTGCACTGTTGTTGGGAATGCAAATTGGTGCAGCCACTCTGGAAAACAGTATGGAGGTTTGTGAAAATATAAAAAATAATTCCACTACTCTAATTCCACTACTGGGTATTTATCCAAAGAATATGATAACACTAATTTGAATAGGTATGTATGTGCACCCCTATGTTTATTGCAACATTACTTATCATAGCCAAATTATGGACATATATATCCATAATTATATATATCTAATAATATATATTATTCTATATATTATAGTATATATATATTAGACTTATAATTACATATGTAATTACATATCTATCATCTATCTATCTATCTATCATCTATCTATCTATCTATCTATCTATCTATCTATCTATCTATCTATTTCAGCCATGAGAAAGAATGAAGTCTTGCTATTTGCAACAACATGGATGGACATAGAGGGTATAGTGGTAAATGAAAAAAGTCACTCAGAGAAGAAAAGCAAACACCATATCATTTCACTCATACATGGAATTCATGAAACAGAACAAATGTACGGAGAAAAAAAGAGAGAAACCAAAACACAGGATTCTTAAATTTAGAGAACCAACTGGTGGTTGCCAGAGGGGAGGTAGCTGGGGGAGAAGGGTCAATTAGGTGAAGGGGATTAAGAGTACACTTATCCTTATGAGCAGTAAGTAATATATAGAATTGTTGAATTACTATATTGCACACCTGAAACTAATATAACACTGTATATTAATTATACTGGAATAAAAAATAAATTTTTTTAAAAAAGAAGAAACAATAAGGAAAAAAAATGATAAACGTTCACAAAGAGGGTTTGAGATAATAAATAGATGTTGTTTTAAGCTGTTAAGTATGTGATCATTTATTAAACACCAAGGAAAAATAATAAAGCATTCCATTCATTTATTAAAAATTAGTAAATAAAATTTCCAACTCTGTGGTTTTTTTTTTCCATTGTCTCCTTTAGTTCTGTAAGCTTTTTTTCCTCATATAGTAAAGCTCATGGATGGATGCACATTTAGAATTGTTATGCCTTCTCAATATATACACTATTTTCCTTTTTTTTTTTAAGATTTTATTTATTTATTTGACAGAGAGAGACAGCCAGCGAGAGAGGGAACACAAACAGAGGGAGTGGGAGAGGAAGAAGCAGGCTCCCAGCGGAGGAACTGGATGTGGGACTCCATCCCAGGACCCTGGGATCACGCCCTTGGGCTGAGGGCAGATGCTTAATGACTGAGCCATCCAGGTGCCCCTCCTTTTTTTTTCTTTTAAAATGCTTCTTTATCCCTGGTAACACCTATAGTCTACTTTGTCTTGGAGAATTCTGCTTTGTGTGATGAAAGTAGAGCTTCACCAGCTTTCCCATATTCTTGTCACTTTTTGTTTATTTCTTTTCACGTCCAAAATCTGAGAAGAGATGTTTAACTTACCCTATAAAATTTGTTGAGCAGTAACCCCTAGTAGCTCCAGTTTTATTTTATTTATTTTAATTAATTTAATTTAATTTTAAAATTTTATTTATTTGAGAGTGAGAGAGGATGAGTTGGGGGGGTGGGCAGAAGGAGAAGAAGCAGACTCCCCACTGAGCAGGGAGCCCGACATGGGGCTCGACATGGGGCTCGATCCCAGGACCCTGAGGTCATGACCTGAGCAGACATTTAACTGACTCAGCCACCCAGGCACCCCAAAGTAGCTCCCATTTTAGATGGTACTAGCGAAGGCTTCAGAACATCATAGAATTGTCTTTCCACTGCATGCAACTGAGCTTTCCATTTAGCACCTCTCTTAGGTTATGCCAAGCCTTAAGATGGTGACTAGTTAACTGATGGTACCTGAATGACATTTCATTTCAATAATGTAATCTTCTTATCAAGATTTAAAGCAAATCTATATGAATGATATACAGATGGTTTGTGGTGAGATTTAGCACCACAAAATGAGGCATCACAGAATATTCTTCCTTGTTCCTGGTTATTTTGAAAAAAACAACTGTTACTATGATTTGGGGACATTGGTGCCCAAGAAAGTCACTTCAAGAGGCCCTAGAGGAGGAAAATTTCAACATGCATGCATACTTTGAATAATGGAGAACAATGTTTTGGATGGTATGTCACATACTTGAGAATGGTTTCCTTCTGCTTTGGCTAAGATAGCTTGAAGTCAGATCTGCTACAACATGAATGATGATGAGGCATTGTAATACAGTTTGCCTACAATTTATATACTTATTGATGCATAGCCACAGTGAAGGACTCTGAATTGTGATGACAGCTTTATATGTGAAAAAAAAAATCTCTCGAAGTTAAATGAGAATGCATTATCTATTCACAAGGCTTCCATTGGTACTAAACATCCTATTCACAAATAGAATCCATAAGTCTAGTAACAAGTAAGACACAACAGGCTGTAGAAGAAATTCTGACATATGTCCACAGTTATATGGGTGAAAGAAGAATGGTTAGAAGCATAAGCACTGGAATTAGACAGAAAAGTTTACAGTCTAGTTGTGTGCCCTTAAGCATGTTTCTTAATCCCAGATTCAGTTTTCCTATCTGTAAAAAAGAGCTAATAATGGTATCTGACAGGTTTTTGGTGAAGATTAAAAGAGATAATCCATTTAAAGCACTCAGCACAGTCCCTGACACATGGTAAACATGCAAAAATCTGTAGTTATTGCCTTTGTCATCATCATCATCATCATTAGTATTACTAGTATTATGTTTTCATGGTCTAATCACCAATGACATAATTAAAGGAACTTTTACTTCCAGGAAAAGGAAAACGAACACAGAAGGAATATATGAGATGAAAGAAAGAATGCCGAGCATGTAAAATGATTATCACATAGGTAAAATTAAGCATGTATTAATATCAATAGTATATAATTTTCAGGGTTAAAATTCAAAATAGAATTGTGTGATTGTATGGTCAATAAAAGCATAGAAGTTATGAGTAGGGAGTGATAAGTTATAAGGTACTTTAATTATCTGGGAAGATAACATTATTGATTTACTTTAGACTTGATAAATAAGCACATGAAAAATTCTAGGGTAATCACAAAAAAAAAATAGAAACAGAGTACATTTTCCAATCTATTAGAAGTGAAAAATTGTAATCTGAGGGAATAAAAGCAAAAATAAAATTCAATCAGTGCATAAGGTAAGAAAGGAGAATTTGAAGGCATTATGCCTCTGTGTACTACTGCAGCCAGATGGATAAGACACTCAATAAAGGTTCCTTTTTTTTTTTTTTTTGATTGAGTAGGAAAATGTTGAGTAAGTTGGCTTGGTTCTGAAGTTCAAGAATGAAATGACTTATATAAACCAAATATCTGGTTCATGTGAAAATTACAACATAGGCAATGATGTCTTGTTCCACAAACTCTCCTTCACCCACCCCTCTGAATTGGACACATTTTGCATTGAGGGAATCAGACTAAACCGAATTGGATCCAATTGAATATGAAGCAGCCCAGAAGGTCTGGCTATTCTGAGGCTAGAATATCTCATGCTCTTAGATCCCCTGTATATTAGTTACTCCTAAGATCCTGACTACAAACAACTCCTAATTCTACCCCTAAAGAAGATCCAAATTATTTCTTGTCAGATTTCCAGGTCTTTCAAGTTAACAGACAGGTGGTGAGCTAAGATCCCCTAGTTTCCCACTAGAATGTAAGCCATGAGAATGGGAATTTTTGTTTCATTCACTGTCATATTCCCAGTCTATGGAAAGTGCCTGACACATAGTGGGTTCTCAATAAATTGTTGCCCAATCAATAATTTAATGAATGATACAGTTAGCATCCTCTCTGTGAAAGGTGACACTATGGGACGCTAGAGCTAAAAGGATCATAGAAAATATCTTGTCCAACACCAGCAGTTAACTTTGCCAAAAAGTTGGCTAACATGGTCTCCCTGGAAGAGTTCAATCTATACAATTGTTCTGATGGCCACATGGACAATGAAGCCTCACTCATGTGTTTCTCCAACCTAGGTCCATCTCTGGAGCATGAGACCCATGCATAGAAATGTTATCGACATTTCTAGTTAGATTCCCAGAGACACCTAAACACAACACTTCAGTCAGGCTCATTAACTGCTGTTTTTGAGGGTAATGGTTATAAAACTGATCTATAGCATAGTTGATCAACTATACACCAAATCAATTTTTTTTCATTTTGGCTTCAAGGGTAATACCTGTTCATGCCCAAAAATTTTGGCCTGTTTATATCTTATTTATATTCCAGCCCATATTTCCTAATCTAATTTGTATTCCCCCGGTCCTAGTTTTTTTATTTTTTATTTATTTAACTATTTTTCCCCCTGTGTACCAAGTCCTTTGTGGTATTCAACAGACTATAAACAAAAGAAAAACTTATGATCTCTTCCAACAAATTTGTTTCCCTTCTTGTATTCTCTATTCTGGTTTTTCCAGTCATTTTCTTTTATGGCTTTATCATAAGAGCTTCCCAATTGGTATTCCTGTCTTTCTTGAGTCTTTCCCATACCTGGTTTATATTCCATAAAGTTGCCAGAAAAAGCTTTCTTAAATACATCCTTGGTGATATTCTTTGCCTATTCTAATCTTTTCATTAATGACCCTCCACTCCCTAGGAATGAAATCTAGATTCCATTGCATGAAATTCAAGGCCACACTCTGAAGATATGCCTCTGAGTGCTTCTCCTCTCACTCTTCAGTTGGATAGATCAAATTTCTTGCACCTGCCAGGAATACCCCATGCACTTCTACCTCTATATATCTCCACAAATGCTGTCTTCTGTATATAAGCCCTGCTTTGACTAATCAAGTTCTGTAACCTTCAGGACTGAGTTCAAGAGTCTCATATCTCTTGGGGAGCCTTCCCTAAACCCACTTTATGCTATTTTTTCTAGAACCCATGTACCTTCTACTTTCCTTTGATATAGCCGTATCCCACAGTTGTGCATCTATTTATATCCAACCTTTTTTCTTGTTCTATAAGTTCCTCAATCATACTGTTTTCCATACACAATTTTCCCCCAGAGAACCTAGAGCATTGCCTGGCACATAGGAGGTAATCAATAAATTAATACTGATCACAATAGCCAGTATTTATGAAAATGTACTATGGACCAAGCACTATTCTCCTCATAATAACCCTAGGAGGTAGGTATTATTAATAAACCCATTTAGTAGATAAAGAAACTGAAACAAAGATGTAAGTAACTTGCCCAAGGTCACACAGTAAGTCCTGAGGCCAGGATTCAAAACCTACAATGTGGATCCAGAGCCACTGCTCTTAAACACAAGGAGATACCCATATACTAAATGATTCAAAACGAAGAAAACAGAGTCACAGAGAATTTAAGGTACAATAATAAATCAGTAGTAAATATTCTAAGGTAGACACAGATTAATTTTAAAAATCAAGGATGTTGTTGGATAATAGTTGATAGTAGGCTCCAAGTTCTGACTCTGCCAGAGTAATTAGTAGTTCTGATTGTTGTGTTTTTTTATAATAATATTTGTTATTATGTTAGTCACTATACAGTACATCCCTGATTTTTTGATGTAAGTTCAATGATTCATTAGTTGCATATAACACCCAGTGCACCATGCAATATGATTGTTGTGTTATTAGCAGACTTCTTCAGGAACTCCACTAAAAATGAAATAAATCCTAATAGAATTTTAGTTTAGATTTCAACAGAACCCCTAAATGACAGTCACAAGGGAAAAGGCTTTCTTCAGGCTCTAAGTCTGCACTTGAATTTCGGCAAGTGTGTTTATGCATATCACTTAACCTTTAATCTCTTGAACACATTTTGAACTATTTGCATTATTTTGGCCTTTTGAGAAACAGATGACAAGAGAGGATTAAATGTTCAAGAAATGTGTTAGGGGACATGCCTACTAGAAAATGGAGAGGCGGCTGGGAGAGGCTGGAAGAGTCATTAGATTGCAGTGCAGATCTGAACCCAAGGGGAGGACAGTAGGAAGGAAGAAAGTTTGGGTGGAAGCATCTTAGTCTGCAATGCAGTTCTAAGAGAGTCTGGCAATACTGTAAAGGAGTCCTTGAGCCTAAGTTATCCATCAGAGGAGTCTTGCATCTTCCAGGAATGTGCTTGCTTTAGTACCTTTGTTGTACTCAGTCATTAGCTGGAAGAAGTGCTGCCAAGCTGTCACTGACTGGGAAGTGTGGTTTTGGAACAGAATGCAGATAGATTTCATAATGCAGCAGCTAGGGCTGCCAGTTTGTTGAGGTCCCCAGAGTAGAAGATCCAAGAGGCATTCTCATGGCCACCACACTATTTCATTAGCCTACTGTCTATGAAATCACTTAAAGTCTTCATTAAGTTTTGCTCTTGAGTTACAAAAGTGACTTACTAGCCCTATTTTTCCAAGCACCACAGGTTTTTAAAACTTTGGTGAAAGGGAAAAATATTATAATATTGTTTTTATTCATAACATTAAAATCAAAGGAACTGACTTTACAAACGACAAAAGAACCACTATTTCAGAAATTTAATTTGTGTGACTTTAGGTAAGTTATTTAATATATCTTTATATTATGCTGTTGGATTTCTATTTAAGTGAAATTGTTAAATGAGAATTTGCCTCTAACAGTTACTAAAGTAGAGGAGATAGGTGAGAGAATGGGTGGAGAACATTGGGAACCAAGTGCTTTCATAAACACCAAGGTAAATGTCAGCACTTTGCTTCTAAGCCAGACAATCTTTTGAGATTTGTCTTCATCTCCCTTTCTCTAATTCCATATTTTATTTCTTCACTATATTATTATGCAAGTACTAAGTGTGGAGAATCGTTTTAGAAATACAGATAATCAAATCAAACTGTATTAAAACAATATAAAATTCCATGACCTAAAGATAATCAATGTTAACATTTTGGTGTATTCTTTCTAATATTTTCCAATGAAAATATATACATGTAAAAATTAAAATCATGCTATAATTACTTTTTTGTAATATAATCTTTCATTTCTCTGAGTATTTTTCTATTGAGTAAATATGGATATGAGCCATCATTTTTGATGGCTGCATGGTATCATGCTTTGTATTGTGTACTCGAAAATACTGGGAACAATTTCCTAATGTAAGACATTGAGACATTTAGTTTGTATCTGGTTCTTCACGATTTATAAATAATGTGGTAAAATATCTTTACATATATGTCTTTTTAACTTGTCTGATTAGTTCTTTAAGATTATTTTCTCAAAATAGAATTGCTGGATCAAAGAGTATGAAATTGTTTAAGGAATGTGTAGGATATGAATTACATTAAAGTTATGCTTTGACTGGTGGTCAGTATCAGCAAGAAAAAGCTTAGTTTGAACTGTAGATTTCCCATTTTTTGAGTAATCCAAAGGATTTAGGGCTGCCTCATATCATTCCAAATAACGGTCTCTTCTTCCCTTTTGGTGGCACCAGGGGAGGATTCTCGGAACCTCAAACACAAGTACTTCATTTCTTTTTACTACTTAATAATATTCCATTGTGTGGATAGGCCACATTTTATTCAACCATTCATCAGTCGAGGGACATTTGGGTTGTTTCCAACTTTTGACTTTAATGAATAATGCTGCTTTGAACATTTGGGTCCAAGTTTTTGTGTGAGGATATGTTTTCATTTCTCCTAAGGATATACCTAGGACTAGAATTGATAACTCTTATGGTAACTCTAAGTTTAACCACCTAAGGAACTGCCAGACTGCTTTCCAAAGTGGCTGAAACATTTTACATTTCAACTAGTAGTGTATGAGAGTTCCAATTTCTCCACATCCTTGCCAATGCTTGTTATTGGCTGTATTTTGGATTACAAAATCCTCCCCCATCAACCCTCAGTTTGTTCTCTATCTTTAGAGTCTCTTATGGTTTGTTTCCCTCTCTCTTTTTCCCCCTCCCAGATGTTCACCTGTTTTGATTCTTAAATTCTATATGTGAGTAATATCATATGATATTTGGCTTTCTCTGACTGACTTATCTCACTTAGCATAATATACTCTAGCTCCATCCACATCCTTGCAAATGGCAAGATTTCATTCTTTTTGGTGGCTGAGTAATATTCCATTGTGTATATATACCACATCTTCTTCATCCATTCATCAGTCAATGCACATTTGGGTTCTTTCCATAATTTGACTACTGTGGCTAGCACTGCTATAAACATTGGAGTGCATGTGCCCCTTTTAATAAGTATTTTTATATCATTTGTGTAAATACCTAGTCGTGCAATTGCTAGATCCTAGGTTAGTTGTATTTTCAAACTTTTGAGGAACTTCCATGCTGTTTTCCAGAGTGGCTGCGCCAGTTTGCATTCCCACCAACAGTGAAAGAGGGTTCCCGTTTCTCCACATCCTTGCCAACATCTGTTGTTTCTTCTGTTGTTAATTTTAGACATTCTTATGGGTGTGAGGTGGTACCTCACTGTGGTTTTGGTTTATCTTTCCCTGATGATGAGTGTTGTTGAGCACATTTTCATGTGTCTATTAGCTACATCAGGATGTTTTCTTTGGGAAACTGTCTATTCATGTCTTCTGCCCATTTCTTAACTGGATTGGTTTTCGGGTGTTAATTTTAATAAGTTCTTTATAGATTTTGAATACTACCCTTGATCACATATGTCATTCACAAATGTCTTCTATTCTGTAGGCTACTTTTTAGTTTTGTTGTTTCTTTTGCTTTGCAAAAACTTTTTATTTTGATGAAGTCCCAATAGTTCAGTTTTGCTTTTGTTTCCCTTGCCTCTGGTGACATGTCTAGTAAAAAGTTGCTATGGCTGAGGTCATAGAGGCTGCTGCATGTGTTTTTCTCTAGGATTTTGAGAGATTCCTGTCTCACGTTTAGGTCTTTTATTCATTTTGAATTTATTTTTGTGTATGGGTTAAGAAAGCGGTCTAGTTTCATTCTTTTCCATGTTGCTGTCCAGTTTTCCCAACACCATTTGTTGAAGAAACTTTTTCCCATTGTCTATTCTTTCCTGCCTTGTTGAAGATTAGTTGACCATAGAGTTGTAGGTCCATTTATGGGTTTTCTATTCTGTTTCATTGATTTATGTGTCTGTTTTTGTGCCAGTACCATACTGTATTGATCACTACAGCTTTGTAATATAGCTTGAAGTCCAGAATCGTGATGCCTCCAGCTTTGCTTTTCTTTTTCAAGATTGGTATGGCTATTCACATTTTTTTGTGGTTCCATACAAAATTTAGGATTATTTGTTCTAGCTCTGTGAAAAATGCTGTTGGTATTTTGATAAGGATTGCATTGAATGTGTAGATTGCTTTTGGTAGTATAGTCATTTTAACAGTGTTTATTCTTCCAGCCCATGAAGATGGAATGTTTTCCATTTCTTTGCGTCTTCTTAACTGCTTTCATAAGTATTCTATAGTTTTCAGAATACATATCTTTTACCTCTTCAGTTAGGTTCATTCCTAGGTGTCTTATGCTTTTTGGTGCAATTGTATATGGGATTGATTCCTTGATTTCTCTTTCTGCTGCCTCATTATTGGTGTATAGAAATGCAACAGACTTCTGTACATTGATTTTATACCCTGCGACTTTCCTGAATTCTTATATTCTGGCAATTTTTTGGTGGAGTCTTTTGGGTTTTCTACATAGTGTCATGTAGTCTGCAAGGAGTGAAAGTTTGACTTCTTCCTTGCTGACTTAGATGCCTTTTATTTCTTTTTGTTGTCTGATTGCTGAAACTAACTTCCAGGACCATTAAATAGCAATGATGAGAGTGGATATCCCTGTCTTGTTCCTGACCTTGGAGTAAATAAAAGCTCTCAGTTTTTCCCCATTAAGGATGATATTAGCTGTGGGTTTTTCATAAATGGCCTTTATTATGTTGAGGTATGTTTGTTGAGGGTTTTTATCAAGAGTGGATGTTGTACTTTGTCAAATGCTTTTTCTGCATCTATTGAGAGGATTGTATGGTTCTTATCCTTTCTTTTATTAATGGGGTGTATCACATTGATTGATTTGCATATATTGAACCAGCCCTGCAGCCTGGGAATAAATCTCACTTGATTGTGGTGAATAATTCTTTTAATGTACTGTTGGATTCGATTTGCTAATACCTTTTTGAGAATTTTTGCATCCATTTTCATCAGGCATATTGGCCTGTAATTCTCCTTTTTAGTGGGGTCTTTGTCTGGTTTTGGAATCAAGGTAATGCTGGCCTTGTAGAAGAAGTTTCAATGTTTTCCTTCCATTTCTATTTTTTTGGAACAGTTTGAGAAGGATAGGAATTAACTCTTCTTTAAATGTCTGGTAGAATTTCCCTGGGAAGCCATCTGGTCCTGGACTTCTGTTTGTTGGGAGATTTTTGATTCCTGATTCAATTTCTTTGCTGGTGATGGGTCTGTTCAAATTTTCCATTTCTCCCTATTTCAGTTTTGGTAGTTTGTATGTGTCTAGGAATTTGCCCATTTCTTCCAGATTGCCCAGTTTTTTGGTAAAGTATTCTTCATAATAGTCTCTCTAAATGTTTGTACTTCTGTGGTGTTGGTTGTGATCTCTCTTATTTCATTCACGATTTTATTTATTTGGGATCTCGCTTTTTTCTTTTGGTAAGTCTGGCTGGGCATTTATCAATTATATGAATTCTTTCAAAGAATCAGCTCTTAGTTTCCTTGATCTGTGCTAGTTGTTTTTTTTCTATATTGTTTATTTCTGCTTTAATCTTTATTATTTCCCTTCTTCTGCTGGCTAAAGACTTTATTTGCTGTTCCTTTTCTAGATCCCTTAGGTGTAAGGTTAAGTTGTGTATTTGAGACATTTCTTGCTTCTTGAGGTAGACCTGTATTGCAATATACTTCCCTCTTAGGATTGACTTTGTTGCACCCCAAAGGTTTTGGACTGTCATGTTTTCATTTTCATTTGCTTCAATGTATTTTTTATTTCTTTGATTTCCTGGCTGACCCATTCATTCTTCAGTACCATGTTGTTTAACCTCCATGTATTTGTCATCTTTCCAAATTATTTCTGTGGTTGAATTCAAGTTTCATAGCATGTTGCTTTGAAAATATGCATGGTATGATCTCAATCTTTTTGTAATTGTTGAGGCCTTATCTGTGACCCAGTATGTTATCTATTCTAGAGAATGTTCCATGTGCACTTGAAAAGAATGTTTATTCTGATGCTTTAGGATGAAATGTTCTGAATATATCTGTTAAGTCCATCTGGTCCAGTATATCATTCAAAGCCATTGTTTCCCTATTGATTTTCTGCTTAGATGACTCGTCTATTGCCGTAAGTGGGGTGTGAAAGTCCCCTACTATTTTTGTATTATTATCAAAGAGTTTCTTTAGGGGCGCCTGGGTGGCACAGCGGTTAAGCGTCTGCCTTCGGCTCAGGGCGTGATCCCGGCGTTGTGGGATCTAGCCCCACATCAGGCCTCTGCTATGAGCCTGCTTCTTCCTCTCCCACTCCCCCTGCTTGTGTTCCCTCTCTCACTGGCTGTGTCTATCTCTGTCAAATAAATAAAATAAAATCTTTAAAAAAAAAAAAGAGTTTCTTTAAGTTTGTAATTAATTGATTTATATATTTGACTGCTTCCAAGTTAGGGGCATAAATATTAACACTTGTTAGATCTTGATGGATAGACCACTTAATTATGATATAGCGCCCTCTTCATCTCTTGTTATAGTGTTTGGTTTGAAATCTAGTTTGTCTGATATAAGTATGGCTGCTCTGGTTTTCTTTTGACATCCATTAGCATGATACATCGTTCTTCATCCCTTTGCTTTCAATCTGGAGGTATCTTTGGGTCTAAAATGAATCTCTTGTAGGCAGCATATAAGTGGATCTTGTTTTTTTTATCCATTCTGATACCCTATGTCTTTTGATTGGAGCATATAATCCATTTACATTCAGAGCGATTACTGAAAGATATGAATTTAGTGCCATTGTGTTACTGGTAGAGTTGGTGTTTCTGGTGATGTTTTCTGTTTCTTTCTAATCTTTGTTGCTTTTGGTATATTTTCCCCACTCAAAGATTCCCCATTAATATTTCTTACAGGGCTGGTTAGGTGGTCATGAACTCCTTCTGTTTTTGTTTGTCTAGGAAACTCTCTGTCTCTCCTTCTATTTTGAATGACAGCCTTGCTGGATAAAGGATTCTTGGCTGCATATTTTTCCCATTCAGCACATTGAATATATCCTGCCATTCTCTTCTGGCCTGCTAAGCTTCTGTAGACAGATCTGCTGCAAACCTGATCTGTCTTCCCTTGTAGGGTAATGACTTTTTTCCCCTTGCTGCTTTCAGGATTCTTTCATTGTCTGTGTATTTGGATAATTTGACTGCAATACACTTTGGCAATGGCCAGCTTTTGTTGAATTTAATGGGAGTTCTCTGTGCTTCTTGTATTTTGATGTCTGTGTCCTTACCCAGATTAAAGAAGTTTTCAGCTATAATTGGCTCAAATAAAACTTCTGTCCCTTTATCTCTCTATTCATCTTCTGTGACTCCTATGATATGAATGTTATTATGTCTTAATAAGTTACTGAGTTCCCTAAATTTACCTTTGTGGTCTATTACCTTTCTTTCCCTCTTTTTTCAGCTTCATCATTTTCCATAATTTTATCTTCTGTATTACTGATTCTTCCTCTGCTTCATCCATCTTTGTTGTTAATGGCATCCATTCAGGTTTGTATCTTGATTGTAGCATTTTAAATTTCAGCCTGACTAGATTTTAGTTCTTTTATCTCTGCAGTAACGAATTCTCTAGTTTCTTCTATGCTTTATTCAAGCCCAGCTAGTATCCTTACAGTTGTTGTTTTAAATTCTAGTTCAGACATCTTACTTATGTCTGTATTGATTAAATCCCTGGCCATTATTTCTACTTCCTGTTCTTTCTTTTGGGGTGAATTCCTCCTTCTTGTCATTTCATCCAGAAAAAAAACAAAAAACACCTAGATCCTGGGTGTGTTTTGGTCTGCTTTTGTTAAGAGAAGTTAGACCCAAAATTAAAAATAAAATAAAAAATATATGAAAAATATATGTAAATAAAATTTTTAAAAATAATTAAAAAATTTAAAAAGTTACTAAAAAATAAAAAATAATAAAAATAAAAAAATAAAAATAAAAAAGGAAGCTAGATCCTATTTCTCCTAGAGCTGAAGCTCTGAAGAACTCTATGATCAGTAGACTTGGTGTGTGCAAGGTGTTTATACTGGTCTTCTGGGAGAGGAGGCCTGTTGCACTGATTCTCAGGAGAGCTTGGCCTAATGGAGATGTGCCTGCAGGGTGCAGCTGGGCAGGGCTTGGTGTAAGTGGCTCTGGCCACCGCTAGGTGGCCCTGTTTTGTTCCCTGAAGACTTAAAAGCTGATGGGCAGGGTGAAAATAGTGGTGCCCTGCTCTCTAACCCAGGGCTGAGAGTTCATGCCCGGCACTCTTCAGGAAGCCCTCGCAAGAGAGCAAACAATCACCTCTCTTGTGTTCACAGCTTCTCAGATCCCTGCCTTCACCCTGCCTATGTCCAAGCTGTTTTATCTTAGGAGCGTGGTTGGGTTTCAAAACTTCAAATTTTAGGGACTCCAGCAGCATGGGCCTGCACTGATCCTCTGGGGGAGGGTCCCACTGCATTTTTGTTGTTTGCCACCTGTGCCAAGAAAGTGATCCCATGACCTCACAGTGGTTCTTAGTTTATGGCAAGGCAGAGCATAGAGCCGGCACCCAGGCTTGCTGCCCTCAGCTGGAGTTGCTGCCTGGGAACAGTGCAGCACATTGGCAGCACTTGTTCTTGTGACACAGGGGATCTTCAGACCATGCTTTCCACTCCTGGGTCTCTGCCCTCCTTCCCCAGTGGAGCATCTTTAAGACAGGCATGAACCTGGTGGTGGTGGTCTTTTAAAGCTTCAGATTTTGCACTTCCCCACTTATAATACCTTGTGGTGGTCTCCCTAAGCAGGGCTCCCTCCCCTCTGCAGCAACCATAGTTCTTATCTCCCCAAAATCAAATCTGCACCTCCTACATTTCAGAAGGTGGTTGCTTTTCTAATTGTAGACTTTCAGTTTTGTTCTTTCAGTTCTCAGATTGATTTATTGGGTGTTCAGAATGATTTGATAATTATCTAGCTGTGTTCAAGGGATGAGGCAAGCTTCGGGTCCCCCTACACCTCTGCCATCTTAACTGCTTCTGAGGTGATATCTCATTGTGGTTTTAATTTGTATCACCCTGATGGTTAGTGATGTTGAGCATTTTTCCATGTGATTATTGGCCATTTGTATATCTTCATTGGAAAAATGTCTATATAGAATATTTGCTCATTTTTAGATTGGGTTGTCTCTTATTATTAAGCTGCAAGAGTTTTTTAAAAAATATATCTTAAGTAAATTTTTGTAAATCAGAATTATGATTTATAAAATTTTTTCCCATCCTGTTGGTTGTCTTTTCATTTTTTAATAGTGTCCTTCAAAGCACAAATGATTTTCATTTTGATGATGTCTAATTGACCTATGGTTTTCTTTTGTTGCTTGTTTTTGATATTTTATCTTGCCTAATCCAAGATCTCAAATATTAATACCTGTTTTCTTCTGAGAATGTTGTAGTTTCAGCTCTTACAGTTAAGTCTTTGATCCATTTTGTGGGGTGCCTGGGTGGCTCAGTTAAGCATCTGCCTTCAGCTCAGGTCATGATCCCAGGGTCCTGGGATTGAGCCCCACATTGAGCTCCCTGCTCAACAGAGAGCCTGCTTCTCCCTTTCCCTCTGTTGCTCCCCCTGCTTGTGCTCTCTCTGTCAAATAAATAAATAAAATCTTTTTAAAAAATGTCTTTGATCCATTTTGAGTTAATTTTTATATATGATGTGAAGTAGAGATCTGACTTCGTTTTATGCATGTAGATATCCAGTTGTCTCAGCACTATTTGTTGAAAAGACTATTGCTTCCCATACTAAATTATCTTGACATCCTTGTCAAAAACCAGTTAACTGGAAATGTAAGGGTTTATTTCTCAACTCTAAATTCTATTCCATTGATTTTTATCAGTCTATCCTTATACCAGTACTACACTTTGTTATTGTTGCTGTGCAGTAAATTTTGAAATTGGGTGATGTGAGTCATCCAACTTTACTCTCCCTTTTCAAGATTGTTTTGACTATTTTGGGTCCCTCTCATTTCCCCATGAATTTTAGGATGAGCTTATTAAATTCTGCAAAGTAGTTGGCTGGAATTTTGATAGGGATTGCATTGAATCTGTAGATCAATTTGGGGTGTATTGTCATCTTAATAATATTGAGTCTTCCAATTCATGAGTATGAACTGTCTTTCCATTTATTTAGACCTTCTTTAATTTCTTTCAAAAATATTCTTTAGTTCTCAGAGTATATGTTTTAAACCCTTTTGTTAAATTTATTACTAATTATTTTATTCCTTTGATGCTATTATAAATTTAATTGTTTTCCTATGAGGCGTTGTTTTTAATTGAACACTACATCAAAAACTAATGATGTACTATATGTCAGCTAACTGAACATAATAAAAAATAATAAATCAAAAAAAAGAAAGATTCACAAAAGACTATTTCTTTGAACTTCAGGTTGAAACTTTAGAGGTCAAAATTATAAACAAAAGAAAAATCTCAGTTCTAGCTTACCCATTACAAAGGGATGCTCAGGCAGAGCAATGTGCTGTTACGTTTAAGACATGGCACACTGTCCCAGTTGCTAAGAGTGGCCCTATCAATTACTCTGTTTGCAAGACAGCTTCTTTTCATAGGTTTTTTTTGAAGTAAACTCTATCCCCAATGTGGGGCTTGAACTCATGATCATGAGATCAAGAGTCACATGCTCTACCAAATGAGCCAGTTAAGCACCCCAAGGCAGCTTCTCTTCAGACTTAGGAAGCATATGAGTTTTGTGTTGAGCTCCTCAATTCCTCCTTCTTTAGAACATCATCCACAGCTCTCCAGAGTCTCTTAAGGCATGCTAGCTCTCTTGATATTCCTTCACTAACTAGTGGCTACCAGTGTGATCTCCTACCTAGGCTTGCCTTTCTTTATTCACGACGACTCTGAATCCTTCATTACTCCCCCTACCAACTCCCACCCCAAGCTTTCTGTGTAATGATATTTTTCTTATCACAGAAGTCAGCATATTAGAGGATTAAGGTATTGCTTTCCAGAGATAGTGGCAGACTATGACAAGGGGATAGTGGGGACAGGAGATGTGGCCACAAATGTATTATAATAGGCCCCAAGGTTGCAGGAGGACTTCAGTGATAGATGTAGTCATATGCACAGAGCAAAGATACAGGAATAAGGTCAAGGGAATATGGCCACAAACAGGAGTCAAGGCAAAAATAGTCAATAGGGCAAGCTGAGATGTCATCAAGTGCAGGGTTAAGGGCAGGGTCAAAAAGTAAGACCTTTTGTAGTTTGAACAAAGGACAGCAGTCAGCAATGGAGCTAGACCTTGAGACAGCAGCAGAAGAACTGACACTCAGGTCTCAGCGGCTTCCCTTAGTTACTATCAGTTAAGTTCCTTCCCCTTGAGGTGCTCCTCCAAGTTCTTACAGAGTTCAGGCTTCTAGTATCAGTTGGGGTTTCATCTGGAAAGCAGAATCAGTAGGAGATATCTATCCCTTTCTTCATCTTCATCACTCTTTCCCTATTACTATCTCTATTTCAGTTACATAAATGTATTAATATCTATATCTATAGATAGCAATATTAAGGGATTTATTATAGGAATTTTACCATATGCAATTGTGGAAACTGTTAAACAGTCCATATGAAGCTGTTGCTTTTGAGTCTGGTGCTGGAGCCCAAATCCTCAGGGCCAGCATTCAAGAAGGGAAGGCAAACATGAAGTAGAGGAAAACAAAGATAAATTAGAACCTGCAAGGTTGAGCTGGAACCCCACAGATTAACTGGAACCGTGCGGGTCTTTCACCATGACCTTTAAGCCTCCATCTCTGGTGATGAGGGTTTCCTACATAAGTTAGCACCCTTCGTCTCAAAGCTAAATACTCCCAGGAGTTGGAAAAGTTGTAGGAGGCAGGAGCTAGAGGATCTGTGAGCCCAGCTGCTACCCCACACCAAAAGGGTGAGGCCGCAGATAAGAGAGAACCTAAGTGAGCTGCAACAACAGCTTGTGCACTATCTTGATCGTTCAGGATAAGAAGATGGCTCTGTTTCATTTGTATTTTCTTAATCTGATATAAAATGTCTCTTGTAGCCCACCCTAACCCAGAACTATGCAGGGAAGGAAATTCTGGAGAGATGTAGTTTCAGCTTAGCTAAACTGACACTGAAAAAAACTACAGCGCTTGTCAACACAGATCATTTTCTCAGTGAAGAACTCCTTATTCTTCCAGGAGCAGTTGATGTCCCATCTTCAGAAAAGAGCCCTCACTCTGTGGAGCTCACGTTCCCAGTGCATAAGTAGGAACTGGCTCAAGGCCTTCTGGGGTGAGAATCTTGATTAGCTGGAATCTTTTTTTTAAAGACTTTATTTATTCAAGAGAGAGTCAGTGAGCGAGAGAGTGAGAGAGAGAGCATGAGCAGGAGGGAGGGGCAGAAAATGCTTCTTAGGACTCTAGTTAAGATCCCAGCTATCAGGGCACGTGGGTGGCTTAGTCAGTTAAGCATCTGCCTTCGCCTCAGGTCATGATCCCGGGGTCCTGGGATCAAGTGCTTCATCTGGCTCCCTGCTCAGCAGGGAGACTGCTTCTCCCTCTTCTCCCTGCTTGTGCTCTCTGTCATTATCTCTCTCTCTCAAACAAATAAATAAAATCTTTTTAAAAAAAGAAGCATTTTCCACTTAATGAGCTATCTTAAAAATACTGAAGAAATATAGCTAAAAGGATGGAATTTCTCAGTCAAATGACATCAAATAGTTCTATAACTCATAAAGCTAGACCTTTATGTTCTCATGGATTATGGTTTTACATGCATTTTAACCACAAGCTGTCCTCCTGTGAAATTTGCTCTTAAGTAATGAATGAAGCAACTGAAGAGGGAGAGGGGGTTGCATGATATTTATAACTGGCTTTATTTAATGGGTGTGATCATAGCTCTCTAAATATGACTAAGAGTGTCTTGTTGAAAAACAAAGAGATGTAGAGTGATGAGACTATCCTCCATACACCACTTAAGGCAAATGAATTTCCTTTTCTAGGCATTGATTTAAGATATATTTACACTGTAAAAATAAATGTACCCAGCATTACCCGTTTTTTCTTTCTTGATCTGTTTGTGATCATTGTTAATGAATGAAGGTAGAAAAGCACAACAAAAAGAAAAAAACTATTGGCTTTGGATGGTTGTATAAAACTAGTTTAAAGTTTGAAGAGATTCTAATAATGAAAAGACTTCTAGTTTAGCCTTACAAATTGTCAGCTGCCCTGGGCCAAACATGATTTATGTGTACAGTAAAGGTTTCAGTTTGTTTCTTGTTCTTCCTTAAGATTACATTTTCCTTCTAGTAAAAATGACATCTTCCCTCCATACACATAAATATACCCCCATCACCAGTAATTTTAAAAAATAAAAGCAGAATTTTGCCTTGTTCAGATACTGGTAAATTTTATATGCTAATTGTCAACAAATGGCTTGGATGGGTTTTCCAGTAAACTACAAACCAAACCTATTTTGGATTCTTCAATAGGAAAAAATCTTTTCTTAAACACAACTGAACAAGATCATGATATATTCTTCATCAAAATCTATAACTTGTATCTTTTTCTGGAGTAAGTAGTTATAACTGAGTGCATGTATTTTTTTTCTTCTTTGCTACATAATTCTCCTTGTTAGGAACCTTTTTGGAACCAGCGTGCCCTATATTATTAATGACTTAGAGAGCCAGATTTATCCCTCTAGTTTCATCCCCGTTGAAATCCCATTAGAAAAAATGGTCAATTGTTACATTTCCACTGCAAATTGCACGCCTGATATTTCAGGACATTTAAAAATTAAATAAGCAGTATGACTCTCAAATAATCGTAGAACAATGTGATGTCAATTGACAAAGACCTACACTTTAGATCCAACAGCTTCCAATCTAAAAGGAAAGGGTGCCAACAGCCATCAAAGAATTAGATGGAGGAGGATACAACTGAAATTACTGTGGACTGGAAAAAAGCAGGCAATAAGAGTACAGGCTTTCTCTAAAACTGTCTTATAATTGGGAAATGGGAATACTTTACACAGTGATTGGGAATTGTCCCATGTTTTTGACATGTGTCATATTTTAATATCCTAGCCCAATACCTCTTTTGATCCAGTTTTGGGGAAGGGGTGTTTGTTTTATATTGCAAATCCAGTGTCTGATGAGAAACAGATGCTTCTTATCTTTAGAAAATACACAGTCTAAATACTGGGCTAATGGACAGTCAAGGATGGTTAGAATTAGCAACCAAGTCACTAGTCTTTCTAAGCTGATGCTAAATCCATACTGACTTTCACCCAATAGTCCATCCAGGGTTATTTATTTTCACCCTCCACTGGAAAAAATACTTCTGATTTCATTGTCTTTAGGTCTTAAATGAAAAAGCCATGGCTGGTTTGTGCAATTTTGCCTAAAAGAGCAAAACTTCACTTGTCTATACTTCAGTTACAATTTTGATAATCCAAATTATGTCTGTGAGTATGAGTTTTCTCATCAGGAAAATGGGATGGTCTTTGCTTGTACTGTTTATCTGTGTTCAGATGGCCTAATAAGGAAGAAAGTATTTGACAGGGGCTGAGCATCATATGTAGCTAAGGTGTTATAATGTGAGGCTGCAGGTGGATGACAAGGACATTGGAAGTTGGAAATATCTCATGATGAATGAATCTTTGGCCATGGTTTTCTCTAGGTCAATGGTTCTCAACCCTAGCTACATACCTGGAAACTCCAAAAATTACTAATGCCTGGGTCCCACCACCAATGACTCTGATGTCATTGTTCTGGGGTGTGGCCAGGGCATCAGGATTTCTAAAACAAAACAAAACAAAACAAAACAAAACAAAACAAAAAAACCCTCCCAGTTGATTCTAATGTGTAGCCAAGGTCAAGAGACAATTGCAGAGTAAGGATTTTTGATGCTTGACTCTTGCCTACACCTTGTCCTGCTTGTCAGGCATAAATGTAGACCTGTAAAGATATCCTCCCCAGGCTTCACTGGACTCAGCCATAGAAGATGAATCACTGAGATGGGATCAGAAAATTTGCACATGAGTCCTGGATGTGTCACTTTTAAGCTGGGTGATTTGGGCAAGTCAAAATTGTGACTTTCCCAATTAACAATTTTGCCAATGAAAATAACAATATGAGAGTTAGTTTTTATAATGCAATGATTATGGACTAGTCATTAAACATCGTAAACATGTCTAGTCCCCAATAACAACCCAAGGTGGGCATTATTATTCCATTTTACATCAGAGGAAACTAAGGCTTACCCATATTTAGTGATTTACTCTCATCAGCCTTATCTGCAAAGTGGATATAATAATAATCTGTCATACATAATGACCAGAAGAAATAATATACATGGAAGTTCTTTGTAAACTAAATCACTGTACAGAATTCAGCAGACATATAGGGGTATGGATAAAGCATGAGATTTAGCTTCAGACAGATGTAGGTTTCTATCAGTTCTCTCTCCTTAATAGCATTGCAACCTTAAGCTTAACCTTAAGATGCTAAGTGCATCCTTTTGATGTGTTTTTAAAACCATACAATGGAGATAATAATAATAATAATAATAATAATAATAATAATAATAATAATTCTGTAGGATTGTTGTGGATTACAGATAATTTACTTAAAGAGCAAAGCATAGTACCTGGCACCACGACTCAATAAAAGCAGCTATTGTCATTTTCAGTTGTTCACATCTCTGTAAGATCTGGTGGTTCCTGTTCCCATACTTAAGATTTATAGCTACTGAATCTGGAACTCATTTTTTGTCTTTGTATTATTGTAATTCTATTTTTTTCTATACTCCATTCTGGAATCATTAGGGTTGGGCTTCTGGCTTTATGTATACTCTACCTAAAGACTTTTTGGTCTATCCCTACAGTTAAACAGAGCCTACTGTTTGCTCCATGATTTATCAGTAAGAGAGGACTGATGGTGCATCTCTACCTTCATTGTGGCAGGGCCTGAGAAGTCAGTTCGCCTTGGCCACCATAATCCTCATCACTCTGGTCAGAATATCTACTAGAAGCTTCTGGATTTACATAGAAATTTGCAGACCCCAACTCTCAGCCCCATTCTGCATGGGAAGATTCAAGCTATGTCTAATAGTCACTACAAGGAAATCTGAGCCCTTTCCCCATTTCTTGCTTTAAAAAATGAAATAAACTTTTAAACCATTTCAACTAACTGAGGCAAATTACTTCACCATAAAAATGGAAAAGGTTTAGAAGCCAAAGGGTTAACCCTGTAAACTATACATTGGACAAACAATTGTCCCTTTATGTTGCTATGGGATGAAGGCTTACCATAGCACTCTGGGTGATTATTTAAATATTTTCTAGCATATACATGAAACAAGAAGAACAAAGAGCATAATATGTACTTACTCCTGCTTAAAGAGCCACCATGAGATGCTTTTAACAGCAAGTGTATTATGACATTTACACAGCTCACATGCTCCTTTGGGTCCATTTAATCACCAAATACCTGTTTAATACTTACTATAGATGCAACATGTAAATGATACAGATGCCATGTACAATGTAATCCCTCTCCTCAAGGAGTGTGTAATTTATTTGGAAAGACAAGATTCCACATATTTTGCAATGTAAAATTGGTACATAATTAAATAATTGCTTGTATAGTACAAATGAGGTAGAGGTGTTGTTTGAGTTTTTATGAATGTGAGATCAGTATGGGACTGGGTGACTTGAGAAGTCTGTGTGGAGATGATAAAATGTGAGCTGGATCTTGAAAGAATGGAAATATTTTGTAATGAGGAAGACAAAAGGATTCTAGATGACAGGAATTTTATGTATCTTACAAAGACTATACGACTATTGAGTGCTCCAACTAAGTATTTGTTCACTCGCTCTCGCTCTTTGTTTCTCCTTCCCTCCTGCCTTTTTTTATTCTCCTATCTCTTATACTCTTTCACAAGACAAAGCCAGTTGCTAAGCCAAATAGAACTCTGAGGAGAATCAAAACATTGTTAACTACTGGCTTCTGTAGGGACCTGCCCTGCTCTGAAGAGATGCACTAGCCTTCTGGCAGGTACCTGCCTTCCCCACAAAGATATTTATAATCAAGGCAGAGGACAGATAGCTCCCATGCTGGGGTAAAACTTTCCTGGTCATGTTATTGTATGAAACTATTCATGATGCAGGGTCTCTTAATGTTGTACCTTCATATCTTGATTGTTTCCTGATGTGTCAGATAATCTGCTAGTTACTGGGCTCTTCCAAATACTCAGACCATACTTTCAAATATTCTTAGATCAACAGCATGGAAGCCTGTATAGAGACCATTGGCCTCTGCCCCATCTGTGTTCCATTCTGGCCTTGGACAATCAGTATCGTCCACTAAATCCATCCACGCTGTTCCTTCTAGCTTGGCCTGAGCTCATTGTCTATGACTGGCTTTGCTTCTGTGTCCAGAGTATACACACTTTCTTTTTTTACTACGTTGTCTTCTCTAACCCCCAGTTGTGACTGTTTTCTTGGTTATCCACTTTCCACTCACAATCATACCCATGGCTTTTCTGCGACCTCCACACTAGCCATTTTAAGTTTGGGTCTCCATCCCAAACCTCTCTCCTAGTTCCAGATTGTAGAGTTGACTGTTGGCTTGATATCTCTATCTGGAAATTCCACACTCAATTCAGCATCAACCTATCCAAATTTATATTCTTCCCCTCTCTCAAATTTGTTATTTCTTCCATTCACTTTCCCAGTCCGTAGTACCACCATCTTCCTGATTATCTGCATTAAGATTTGTTGTGGCTATGAGTGACAGCAACCCAAAGGAACAATGGCTTAAATAAAATAGAAGTTTTTTTTTTCTTGCATGTAAATGAGAGTACTTCAGGGCTGACTTGCCAGCTCTGCAATCATCAGGGACCCAAATCCTTTCAATCTTGCTGCTCTGCCCCCCTCAATATGCAATTTCTACTTTGTGTTCCAAGATGATTGCTCCACCTCCAGCCATCAAGGCTGCATTCCAGTCACCAAAAAGGAAGAAAGGGGATGAGAAGGGCATGCTCTTTTCCACTAAGGGCTCAGCCTGGGAGTTTCACATACCACTTTCATTTACAGCCAGTAGCCAGAACTTAGTCACTTGGCTACAGAGACACTCCTGGGAGTGGTATATAAATCCACCTCCCCTTAAATATACCTTATTCTCCATACATAGAAAACATGCACTTCCTGGAAGACATAACACTCTTCCATGTCCTTTACCTTTTACATGCTGTTCCCTTTGCCTAGAATGTCCTTCGTTCCTTGTCTTGACAAATAAACACCTACTTCCCCTACCAGTCCTAGTACAGACTTCACTTGCTCTGTAAGGTCTCCTCTGACTCTCCCAGGCTGGACCGCTTGGCCTCATAGCACCTGCACCAACCTCCATACTAGCACATTGCCTTGGAATTGTAGACTTACAATTGTAGAATGTGAGCTCCCAGGCTGTGCCTTACTTATCTTTGAACCCTTAACCTCCAAGAACAGTGCCTGGGTTCAGTGGACGTTTTACTGAACATGTGAGTAAAACCAAATACCAAACTTGTTAGGATTATGTGCCAAGTTAGAGTACCTAGACTTTGAATAAAAGGCTTTAGGATCTTTCCTATATATGAAGTGATAAACTTAGTATATAAACTCAAAGCCATTTATTTGGAGTATTTGATCCTTTTCAATTGCTTTCTGATTCTTGCTTGTGCTATGGACAGTTAATACTATTAGATAAGTGACTTCTCAATATGGAGTATTATTATAATACGCTCAAAATTCAGCATAAGACATGCAGCATAAAAAAGAATAAAGAGGGGCACCTGGGTGGCACAGCGGTTAAGCGTCTGCCTTCAGCTCAGGGCGTGATCCCGGCGTTATGGGATCGAGCCCCACATCAGGCTCTTCCGCTATGAGCCTGCTTCTTCCTCTCCCACTCCCCCTGCTTGTGTTCCCTCTCTCGCTGGCTGTCTCTATCTCTGTCGAATAAATAAATTAAATCTTTTTTAAAAAAAGAATAAAGAGAACAATTCTCACCTTGAAGTTTATTGGTAAACATCCTGAACAGGAGTCAGACAAACTCCCTCCTAGTGCTGGGTCAGCAACTACCTTGGACAAGTCAGTTAACTTTTCTGGGTTTCGGTTGCCTGCAAATGAGAGATTTGAGAAAGATAAGTCTAAGTTCTTCTCCAGCTCAAATATGTTATAATTATGTAAAACCATGTTCTGAAAAGAAGGTTGATGTGTTTTGCATTACAGAGCACTTTCTGCCCTCTGTATTTTATTCTGACTTGGGAAAATAGACTGGATGTCTTAAAAGAAAGATCATGAATGCAGGGGAGTAAGGTCCAGGTTAAGATGGTCTTAAAACAGGAGAGCAAGAGTGGAGGTGGAAAATGAGGTTTGTGACCCAGCCACCCTTTTCTCCCTCTATCCTCACACTGTCCTATTTATTTTTTAGGGCAAGAGATGAAAGTAGGTTGGACTGGGAGGGGGATGGGCAAAGGGGCATCCTGCAGCTGCAGTTTCCTTTCATGTTCCCCTTAAACCTGGTGACAGGATGGAGGAAAAGCTAATTGAGGTGGGATAACTTCTGATGTGCCTGAGGGTCCTAAATCCTTTCATCTCTCCTTTCCCTCTGAACCTTTCAAGTATGCGTAATGACAAACACCAAGACTGCAATCCTGACAGGACTGGGCTGAGCGCTTTCTGTTAAAAATATGTGCTTTCTAGACTCTAGGGCCTGGGGGGTTTTATGAGGGGAGACTGAGGACTTTGGCTGCTTCTCTCTCTTCCAGATGAAAAGGCAGCTGCCTTTGGAAATTCTGTGTTGGTGATTTGACAGACATAAAGATGGAAATACCTGTGATTGAGAAAGCAAATGGAGAAGCTGATTTCTCCTAAAAAAAAAGATGGGAATTGCACTCTCTGAGGAATGCAGTGTGATGTGGGAGTGTCTTAACTAGTCCCCAGAAGGTTCTAATGGGATTCTCTCCTTCAATAACTTTTTTAAGCCCTGAGGCTCTGTCATACAAGGCTATGTTCTGTTAACTGAGTGTGCTCCTGAGGTGGTTAACAAGTAGCTCTGTTCTTAGCTCTTAGCAAGCTGGAGTTTTCAGTTCTTCAGCACTTACTTGTCTCTTAGCCTCTCTCCAGGATGTTTGGATTCTTGATTGTGTTTTGTTTTGTTTCTGATAGTTTATATGGTGAATGAATGGGTTAGTCTTTGGAAAAGACCTCCCAAGCTTCCAGTTTCTTCATTACATTGAGGAACCTGTCAAAAGAGGAGCCATTAGTTCTGTGAAATAAGCGTCTATGGTCCTTTGTAATGGTCTTTACTGCCCGTGATTATCTCGACCTCTTCATCCCAGACTGGATCAGTGCCATATTGTTTGCAAGGTCTTTCTTTTCAAGTCCTCATTTCCCTGCACTTGGAAATGTGGCATTTGGACAAATGCTGCAGTAAAGCAGGGCCAGTGGATACATTCTCACTATCCCCAGTACCAGTTCTCTCTGTGGGGCTTCCAAGAGGGGTGGGTCATCTTCCAAATGCCTTTTATGTTCACCAGGCCATTTTCCCTCTAAGTTTTACATTTTGCTTTATTTATTTATTTATTGGATTACTAAATTTCACATGGCACAAAATGAAAAAGGTACAAGAGTATTTGGTGAAAAGTCTCCCTCTTATTCTTGTCCCCTGGCCTACCTGTCCTCCCCTCTAGACCCAACCAATGTTACTAGCTTTTCCGAATCCTTCTAAAGATATTCCATACTTACACAAGCAACTCTGTATACAGGCTGTTTTTATTTCTTTATAAACCCAAATGGTAGCATACTATCCAAAGCTGGCTCCTTGCTCGAACAACTTATGTGTTTCAGAGCTTTTTCTATCATCAGTCCATACACACACACCTGATTCTTCTTTTATGGCTCCACAGTATTACATGGCATGGATGTGACATAATATATTTAACCAACTATGAGGCCATTTTTAGCTTTTAGAAATATGTGTACAGAAAACACTGGTGCAATAAACAGCATTACTGCAGTTTCCTCATGCTCTGTTAGGGTAAGTTAGTGGTATCTGTCTCCTACCAGGGACACTAAGTGTGGTGCTAAACTTCCCCATAGCCTGAAAAATGCACAACCTTTCACCTCTCTGCCACCAAAACTGTAATACCCGGGAATCGTTTTCTTTGTTCCAGTAAGAAAGCTGGATTTGTGATCTCTCAACCTATATTATTTTATTGTAATACTACTTTTTTATAGTTTCTATTATTATGCTCTGGGCTTGGGAAAATTCATTTCACCATTTCCAGGCCACTTAAGACTGCAACATGTTATATAACTGGGATGTTATAACAAGTAATTGCCATGTTACCCTATTCCCTAGTGTTATGTACATGTGTTATCAGGCAACTCCACTTTACCTAGACACATATCACAGGTTACAGACAAATCACTAGAGCACCCAGGTTTGTTCTAGGAGTTCAATAATAACAGTCATTATATTTAACAGTGGTTATTAGTTCCTTTACAGGGTTCAGAAATATATATGGGGCCCAGACTGAGCTTCCTAGTGTAGGAATCATCTGCCTCATTCATCCCGTTTCCTTCAGGGCCTACCACAGTGCCTGGCATCTAGTATTTACTATAAGCTAAAGGATTTGGGCATTTGGAAAAAATATTAGAAAAGATAAATCATGCTGAGTTTTATATAAGGTCCTTGAATCTGTTGGGTTTTGATCAGAGAAGCAAAACCATAAGCAGTTATGTAAAAACAAAGAATTTATTATAGGAATTTGACCTTATACAATCAAAGAAGCTGATTAAATAGTTTTTGTGTGGCTGCTCCTTCTGTACCAGGTCCTGGGTCTGAAGTCATCATGATAGGCAGCTAGAGAGAAAAGATGGATACAAGGACAAGCTAGAACTTGTATGAATCTTTAACTGCCCCCAAGCCTCCAGTTGTGACATGAAGGAGAACTTGGCACCCTTCATCACAAAGCTGAACATGGATTTGACAGAGTAGTCAGAGAAGCTGAAGACATAGTTGGAGCTCTGCAGAACTGCCTGTCACCCCAGAAGCTGTATCTACTGGCACAAGAGATGGAAAAGCTGTAGACAGTCTGGCAGGAGCTAGAAAAGCTGTGGCCCCAGCTGCTGACCCATACCACCAGGGTGAGCTACCAGATCAGCAAAAACATGGGGGAATTATAACAGCACCTATAACCCTGCACTGCTCTTCCAAGTATAAAAAAGAATATGGATGCTGCTTCACTTCTACCATCCAGATCTTACCCAAAATGTCTCCTGTGGCCCATATTAACCAAAAACTATGCAGAGAAGGCAACTCCAGGATATGTAGTTCCAGGTTAGCTAAGTTTATGGTACAAATCTACCACAGTTCCATCCATAGTTTTTGCTATCTTCCGATATTTCCACAAATCAGGTTCTCTAAAAAGAGAACTATAAATTAGCTTCCCAATTTAATCTTCAATATCTATGGAGAGGCAATGAAGAATGCTGTTCTTTGTGCTGTTCCCTAAAGATAATATTTTTATCCTCATGGGAAACCCATGATTATAATAAGAATATGATAAACACTTCCTCTGAAAGAATCTACTTTACAAAGGCATAAGTATTAATCTTCAGATTATATCACAGAATGCAGTTTAGGCAGGAAAAAAAGACAATCATGTTTTACCAGTAGCTGATTCTTGTTAGTTAAGTATTTTTCTCAGCCCACTCAAGGTTTAAAAAAATGTGTATATGAGCCCTTTATCTCCCCTTCTCAAATTAATTTTTATTTTATTCTTAAATTTTCTAAAAACAGTAAAACATCCTGATAGTAGATTTCAGAGAATCTATCGATGCTTTAAAATGGAGATCTTTTCAGCCCATTTCTAAGTTGCTCAGTTCTACTCAAATGCTGTGATAGATTGCACAACTGGTCCCAATCATACATTCCTTGTATCACACCCTTGTTCTATGACTTTGCAGTTCCTCTGATTACAGGAACAAGGTGTGTTTCTTCACTGCTTGACCTAAGTGACTTGCTTAGATCAAAGGCATGTTGGCAGAAACAACAGTGACCGGTTCTGTGCCTGGACCTTAAGTAACCTTGTGTGTCTTGCTTGCCCTCTTATAACTCTTCCATTCCATGAAAACAGTTTGTCCCAGGGAGTATAATCCCTCATACTGGTCCCCCAAAATGAGTGGACATGAAGTGGAGCTGGTGTAGGTGAGCTGAAGATCTGTGAAAACAAAGGACTGCTGTTTGAAGCCCATGAGGTTTTGGGTGGTTTGTTACAGACCGTTTTTGTGAAAATACTTGTTAGAGTTATCTTTTGCTTTGTAACCCCCACTACTACCAAAACCAAAACAAAACAAAATTTAGTGGCTTGCATCAGCAACAACCATTTATTTACCCATAGATTAACAATTTGGGCAGAGCTCTGCAGGGAAGACTTATCTCTCTTCCACATGGGGCAGCTTGAGTGGGGCTGGAAGACCCACTTTCAAAAGGCTCACTCACATGACTGGCAAATTGGTGCTGGCTGCCAGCTGCAGCTCACTAGGGTCTTTCCGCGTGTACCTCTCCTTGGGTCTGCTGGCTTCCTCACACATGTTGGCTGCATCCCAAGAATAAGTATCTCAAGAGACAGAAAATAAAAGCTGCCAGTTTCTTGAGGCCTAAACCCAGAAATTGGCCCAATCTCACTTCTGCCATATATTCAACGATAGGGGATATAGACTTTGCTTCTTGAGAAGTGTCAAAAACCTTCAACATTAGTTGGATTGCTCATGAATGGAATTAGCGCTCTTATTAAAAAAAAAAACACCCCACAGAATTCCCTAGCCCCTCCCACCAGGTGAGGATGTAGTAAGAAGTCAGCAGTCTGCAACCTGGAAGAGGTCTTCATGTTCTAAAACTGCCACAATACATAACTGATATAGATACCTTTAAGCATAAACCCATCTACCAGCAGTGGAAAACACATCTTTGGGGGTAAGAAATGAAAAGAAATGAGTAAGGGAAACACAGAAAAGGTATGTGAGAAATATCACCTATCTTATACCTTTTTTCTTGGAAGTTTCCCAGTTTGAAGTCTAGCAACAGAGTAAAAGAAGAGACCAATATTTAAGTTATCCACTTGACAATTAGAAACATTAAGAGAACTTTGGACTCGAGGAGTTACAGTAGGAATTTGAGAAAACAAAATTTGGCCACTGTGATCCTATGGATATAAAAATAACTTTAATCAGGTGTCTGGCTCTGTCTTTATTCTGCACCCCTTTAGTGTGACCTCTGGAACGTTACTTAACCTCTGTGGGTCTCAGGTCTTTCATCTGTAAAATGAAGTGAACAGGGTTGTCTTTGAGATTTCTTCCTGTTCTGACATTCTATGAATCATTGTCATTTTCTTTATGATTCTGACATCCAGATGATGACCTGAACTTTCTATATTTAAATCCTCAGGATCTATTTTTGCTACATGCCCTCAATAATGAATGGTATTCCTTAATAAAACCAAACCTTACAAGGTTTAACCAATAATGAGCTTCGGAATAATGATGGCTGGACTGAGTGCAGCAATCACACTAGGAGCTGAGCACTCACTTCTCCCTGTAACTGAAATAAAATGAAAACATCTTTTCTTCCTCTACTCAGCATAGAAGAGGCAGACTAATAGTTTCAAAGAGAAGTTTACTAAAAACTAGGGAGACAAAATAGAAACAGTTGTCTCCAAAAATAAATGTAGTATAAAAATGTCCATTTCTAAATAGAGAAAAAAGAAGCTATAAAGAGTTTTTCTGAGCTGAAATCTTACACTAAATAGTGACCTCCTTTCCCTGTGGTGGTATGGATTAAACCTGGTAAGACCTAGGTTCAAATTCCAGCTCTGCCATTTAAATCTTAAACCTGGACTGAATTACCTAAGCATCTTAAGCCTTAATTTCTTCGTTTCTAAAAAGAGAATAATCATAACTGATATGGACTGAATGTTTATATCCCCCCCAAATTCATATGTTGAACTCCTAATCTCCCAAGCAATGGTATTTGGACGTAGGGCCTTTGGGAGTTCCTTAGGTCATGAGGGTAGAGTTCTCGTGAATAGAATTAGTGCTCCTATAAAAGACACTCCACAGAGCTCCCTAGACTCTTCCATCATGGGAGGACATAGCAAGAAGTTGACAGTCTGCAACCCAAAAGAAGGCCTTCACCAGAATCCGACTATGCTGGCACTTCTGCCGTCTAGAACTGTGAGAAAAAATTTCTATTGTTTATAAGCTACCTGGTCTGTGATATTTTGTTATAGCAGCTCAAATGGACTAAACAATATCTATTGGTCACAGTTGTTAATATTAAATTAGATAATATAGGCAAAGAAACAGGCTCATAGAAAAGCAGACCCAAATAAAAGTATTCTGGTGCACATGGTTTATTGGGGAAATGCAGGGAATATAGCCAGGGAAGTGGGCGCATGAAGGAAGAAAATGTGGTCAATAAAGACCATGATTATTAACATACCTACCAAAGTGGGTGACTAAATCCCACTGGGGAAATGCTAGGAACTGTTATAAAACACATGCTTCAGATAACCGTACAAGGGAATCAAGGAGGCTAGAATATTTATACACCCACTTCTGTCAGTCAATGGATGAGAGCTGCTCCCGGAATTGAGAATTCCCCAGAACCTATGGATTCCTGTGAAAAAGTAGAATGGCACTCTGAAGAAAGCCCCCAGGCAGAAATAAAAATACTGGTGGGTGCAAGTTGTCCAGAGCACATTGATATGTAAGGTCCAATGAGCATGGGTAGTGTGTGGATAGCATCTGCTGCGAAAGTACTCACCAAAGGTTCACTCCTCAGTTTCTCCCCAGTCCTAATTAAAATTGGTGGCACCAAACTCAATTTCCTTTCCTCTAGATTCTTAATTTTATGTTCTTATCAGAGAGACATTTCTGTTTCACAACTTAAAACATAACAGTAACTGATATCAATTCATTGAACTTCGGTATAGAAGTTGTCATCATGGACCCCTTTCCTTTCTTCCCTAATTTCCCAGTCTTAGGGCCATAAACCAGAGACAGCTGAACTTCCATCTGAAGACTGCAGCTATAACTTCCCAAAGAGCACTGTTAAGGGAGAGTCCTAAGAAATGTCATTAACTAAGCCCAAGAGTTCCATTTTCAATGCCAAGGACTATGATGCCCACCATGATTCTCATACTATCTATCTTATCAGCCAGATGCAAATATCTCTAGACCTTTATTCTCATTTATACTTCTTTAGTCATATTGTCCTGCCATTCCTTTGCTACTCCAGCTGCAACCCTTCTTCCCAAATTATTTAGCTGTATCCTTTGGGGGCACCCAGTAGCCTTTAACTTGTCACCTCCTTGCTTTTCTAGAAACTACATTTTATTGTCCTATAATTGGGAACACTGTCATATTTCATTCCTGAATCTCTCTCCCAAATCCTCTAAGCCTGAACTGCATCATCACTGAATTTACCATGAAACCATGCAAACTGGCACCACTATAAATTCCTGGTCTTCAACATTAAAATATCAAGGGGAACAAAAGCAAAATTAAATTATTGGGACTATAACAAAATAATTTTTTAAAGATTTTATTTATTTATCAGAAGGAGAGAGAGCACAAGCAAGGGGAGCAGCAGGCAGAGAGAAGCAGGTTCCCCACTGAGCAAGGAACCCGATGCGGACTCGATCCCTGGACCCTGGGATTATGACCTGAGCTGAAGGCAGATGCTTAACCGACTGAGCCACCCAAACATCCCATGGGACCGTAACAAAATTAAAAGCTTTTGCACAGTGAAGGAAACTATCAGCAAAATAAAAAGGCAACCCACCAAATGAGAGAAAGTATTTGCAAATGACATATCCAATAAAGGGTTAATATCCAATATTTATAAAGAACTTGTACAACTCAACTCCAAAAACCCCCAAATAATCCAATTTAAGAAATGGGCAGAAGACATAAACAGAATTTTCTCCAAGGAAGACATACACATGCCAACAGACACATGAAAAGATGCTCAACATCATTCATCAATAGGGAAATACAAATCAAAACCACAATGAGCTATTACTTCACACTTGTCAGAAAGGTTAAACTCAAAAATATAAGAAACAGTGTTGGTGAGTATGTGGAGAAAAGGGAACCCTTGTGCCCTGCTGATAGGAATGCAAACTGGTGTAGCCATTGTGGGAAACAGTATGGAGGCTCCTCAAAAAATTAAAAATAGAATTACCATAGGATCTAGTAATTCCACTACTGGGTATTTACCTAATGAACATGAAAACACTAATTAAAAAGATAATATGCACTCCTATGTTTCTTGCAGTATTATTTACAATAGCCAAGATATGGAAACAACCCAAGTGTCCATTGATAGATGAATGGATAAAGATGTGGTATATACATACAATGAAATATTACTCAGCCATAAAAACAATTAAATCTTGGCATTTGCAACAACGTGGATGGATATAGAGGGTGTAATACTAAGTGAAATAAATCAGTCAGAGAAAGACAAATATCATATCATTTCACTCATATGTGCAATATAAGAACAAATGAACAAAGGAAAAAGAGACAAACAAAAAAATAGACTTTTGTATCAATAACAAACTGATGGTTTCCAGAGGGGAGGTGGGTGGGAAGATAGGTAAAATAGGTGAAGGGGATTAAGAGTACACTTATCACGATGAGCACTGAGTAATGTACAGAATTCTTGAATCATTATATTGCACACCTGAAACGAATACAAGACTATGCTAATTATACTGGAAATAAAAACATAAATAAAATATCAAACAGACCTTTAGCTCATGCCTCCCAGATTGCTGGGTTTTTTTGGTCCATGGCAATTATTTCCAACATTGTCCATTCTGCTTATACTCTTGACTCTCTTCTGGGCCATCATTCTCAGCAAATGATTTTGTTTCCTACTTCACAGAGAAATTAGAGGCCATTAGTAAAGACTTTCTTATATGTCCTATCATCAGATCAGTTCTCATCCTTTCATTTTTCCTTGCTGTTATGTTGGGGGAGGCTATTGCCTTTGTTCCCCTGTTGTCTGGACCCTTCCCTTGCTACCCTACCTTCTCACTATCCACATTTCCTCACCTTCAATTCACTCCTTACCCTAATGCTTCATCACTACTCTCCTGAAATGTCTTATACAAAAGCCATCAGTGACACCCATGTTGCCAAAACCAATAGACATTCCTCTATTATGTTCCCCTGGACCTCTCTTCTACAGTTAACCTGTTGAACATTAATTCTTGGCAACTTTAATTATCTTGCTTTCTATGCACTTATTTCTCCCAATTAGCTTTCAAATTCAATAAATTATCAACTCCTGCCAAACTGACATCCAGCATAATTTTGACCCTTTCCTTTCCCCCTCCACCCCTTCATACTGTTACTGCACTGATTTAAGCTTTTACCATTTCCTAGTTGGATACTATAAGACCTTCCCAACAGATTTCCTTGCGTCTAGTCTTGCCTCATTAAAAATTTATCCATTCTTCCACCACAGCCAGAAATTCTATCATAACATCTGACTGCATTACTTTTTCTCAGATACCTCAAATATTTCCCCATTTCTTATAACATTTAAGCCTCTCGGTATGGCATATAAAAACTGCCATACCATCTTCTAGTTCACACTTAATCCTTTAATAAAGTTTAATGGCTTGTAGACACAAGCACACGATATATCCAGTCCATGCTTTGTACTTCAGACCTTTGATGATGCTGTTTCCTTTGTCTACAATGTTTTCCCACCTTTCTTTGCTTAAGGACCACTCCTCTGAGACTCTATAATATCCTGGAAATGTCCCAGATATTATCATTTACCATTATATTGAAATTATCTATTTCAATATTTGTCTGTCTGCTGGACTAATAGCTCTTTAAGGACAGGGACCCTATCCTCAGCAGCCAGTATGCGCCTGAAGTAAGCTGAGATCTCAACTTCTTGGGGAGTTATTATTGGAAAGCCAGTTCTCTGACGGAAACTCCCTTAAGTTTTAATCAGTGACTCTTGTAGTTGGCAGGGACCTTTTGAGTCATTCAATCCAGTTTTCCACTCACAGGAGATCCCTCTACAATAGGAGCCAAAATAATTCAGTCACATATAATAGAGTATTCCAGCTGTGGACAGCTCTTATTTCCATACATACAGTCCCTTCTGGTGAGAGTGGAAATTGATACCACTTTTTTGGGAAGCAACTTAGTAATACATATGCATGTTTATATGTGTTTATATTTTTATATGTTTGTTTATATTTTTATTCCTTAAATATTTATATCTTTATTCCTTGCAATGCCTCTTTCAGAAATCCCTTCTCAGGAAATTATCCAAAAATGTGGGGAAAATTTATGACATAATAATGTTCATCATGGAAATATAATATAGATAAATTATAGATAGGCAAAAGTAGGGGGGTTGTTAAGTAAATTATGACACATTTATGAAATAGAATTTATTTTATGTCTTTTTAAGTGAAAATGCAAGATATAAAATATCATCTTAACTATACAAACAAATCCACCTCGTTTTATTTCCCAAATTTTCTATAATGAGCATGGATTATTTTTATAATAAGAAAAATTGCAGGTTTTGTTTTGGTTTGTTTTTTGTTTTAGGTTTTGTTGTTATTGTGTTTTAAGGAACTATTACTCTTCTCCTAAGAAACAAGTCTCTGATTTCTGAATTCTCTGACTTCTGCTGAGTTGTTTCCCTCTTGATACTTTGTTTCCACAATTTACCTCATACCCCAACACACCCAATACAGTTCATCTCTTAAACCCAATGCAGTGTATATGTGTGTTCCTTCCCTTTTCCTGTTCTGATCATGCCTTTGTTACTCTTGTCTCACAGCAATTGAGAGTGTACCAGCTGCATTCCTCCTTCCATAAACATGCCTATGGTTTTATGTTGCTTCTCCACCTCCCCAGCAGAATTGGCTTAAGTTACAGTTTCTAACTTAAAGGTTCTCATATCCCTGGTAAAAGAGTTAGTTATGCCTGATAAGTAAAGCAATACAGGTGTGCCCAAGGCAGGAAAAAGAAAGAGATTGATGCTCTCTGAAGGTATCAGAAAGGCTTCCCTGGATATAAGATGCCTCTGGGACAAGATTTTCTCCCTTAGAATCACAGCTTTACAGTTAATACAGAGCTATTGAGAATTTAAGAGAACACTCTCCAGGCCAACATCCTATTTTGCAGATGGGAACACTGATGTACTCTGAATTAAAGTGATATTGGTCAAGGTTTCATAATGAATTATTAACAAATCCTCCACTAGAACTTAGGCCTTATGGCTACCATAACCACACTTTCCAGTGTTCTGCAATTCAGTCTACTAAGGACAGCTGCTTTTCTAAGCTTTTCACAATAAGAGCCCTTAACCCAAAGGAAAGCAACAAAACAAAGCAAACAGCAGCAAAAACAAAGTAGGATCTGCAGGAATGAAAATAAAGAATACACTAGTTTCTGTTTGGGGGAAAGATTTAGGGACTCTCAGAATTATTTTGACCCTGAGGTTATTCCCAGAGGGCATATAAGAAAAACAAACAAGAGTCAATTACTACTTGACTCCAGTTATCTGGGGAAAAATTTTGAAACCATTGCCTCCTTTCATCTCTTAAATGCTGTTGACTAAAGTAGTTGCTGATTAGAGCTGTTGGGAATGCTGAGCAGCTCTGGGCAAGGGCGCTGCATTCCAGGCTGACCCTGCTCCACCAGGGTGAAAAGAGGTATTGAGCATACATTCCCAACTCTTTGCTACCCGCTGGCAAACAGTGTGTTTACTAAGATTGCTATAAAAGGTATTTATCTAATTAGAGAGCATTTTCCCCCTTTTATTAGTAAGCAATTAGACCACATTTTAGTACATTAAGGAGGTTTTGTAAATCCAACAGCAAGCATATAAATTCTGTAATTGTATAATTGTATATTGGGCACAAAACCACAGATTTTCTTCTATTTTGGCTTGACCATTTTTTTAAAGCAATTTAGGGTTTTCTAAGCTAATGCTTATCTGGTGAGTGTTTTTTAAAGCCTGGGCTAAATACATGTAATTTAGCCATTCTTTGGTCTTAAACCCAAACCTGAAAATGACACAAAATCCACACAAACATATATCAACTATTTGTCTGTTCTTCTTCATCTTAAAGCCTGGGAATAATTTGTCTGTTTCACAATGATTTAAAGTACAATGGTAGCACAGTACCATTTTTTAGCATAGAAACCATAAAATTTTTGTAGCCAAAAAATTCCAGAAATTCTCATTTAAACATCTGTAGCTCATATGTATGTGGTTAAATTTATCTTAATTAAATTATGTTTGCAAGACAGGGGTGGGAAAGAAAAGATCATATTAAGTTGAATTTTTGCTTAGGTTAAATATATTAGTGGAACTATATTAACATTGCCAACATTTGACCATTTTTCATTTATGAAAATAGTAATTTTCTATGGTTCAACTTCAATTATGTATGTTGTCCCCATTTTTCACAAGGACATAGTAAACACCAAAAATGGAAACCATCATTGATTCACAACCTTAATAAACAATTCATCAACTTACAAAAGGTGTCAAAAGAGTTTATAGGATATATATATTCAGATAACATATATTACTACCAGTTTTACTACTAGATGTTTGTGGGACCTTGGGAGAAACACTAGGTTTTTAGAACCCTCTGTTTCCTTCTCTGGCAAATGACTGGATTATATTAGAACTAGAAAAAAATTTTACAGTTCCATAAAATGTGTATCACTAGTCAAAGTTAGTACTGTAAATAGCTGTTAATAAAAAGGTTATTATGTCAAGCAAGTTGAGATCTATGTCATTATGGAAACATAACATAGTATTACATTTTTATACACTGTAAGAAATCTTTCAGTGCACTGAATTAGATAATAAAGAACTGATTCACCTATTGATCGAATGAAAATAATTAACAATACTAATGAGAATAAGCACCATTTACTGAGTACATATTATGAGCCACACACTTAAGCAGTTTACATATTATTTCATATAATTCTTATATAACATACATGAGCAGTGATGTGCAGATAAATGCTTAATGACTATCGCAAAAGCCCTGATTTGTAGTGTTTGCTGATTTCCACAATATAATACTTCAATCTCGGGTGCTTTCCAGATATCAACCTGACTTCGCTGAACTTGGCAGGGGTGGGGGTGTGGTAAGGGGGTCCTAGAAGAGATGTGCAGTAGCACACTATTATATAGTATTTCCACCATGCTGATACAGTAGACAAAAATAATCTCAAGAACACAGACAATAATAAAATGTAACAAGATATTTAGGAAGTGATGAGTTTGGGGTACTTATTATTTTTGTTTTAATATAAGTTTACATAATTTAATTTTTAATAATGGCTGTGTTTGATAATCAGCTCACAGGATTCCTGAATATTTGGCAGTTTTTGTGAACTGAGGGCACCACTGTATGTGAGGCTGATTTTACTACCCACTTTCACTGAAAATAGGGAACAGTAATATAACAAGGATTAAATAATTTGTCAAGGTTATCCACTAGTAAATTCAAATCCCAATTTGCCAGACAATGAGCCTTAATTTCTTAATTCTGAGGAAGCTTATACAATGGATTTTACAACATAACTTTTATATAACTCAAGAAATGTGTTTTTGATTATAGATAAAAAGGCACTAAGCAAGGCAAAAGCAAAAGGAGAAAGCAAGATGAGAATTTAAAGCAATGTCTTCTAGAAGAGGGCCTTTTGAGAGAGAAGT
The DNA here is from genome assembly GCF_002007445.2 of Ailuropoda melanoleuca. Taxonomy (NCBI): domain Eukaryota; kingdom Metazoa; phylum Chordata; class Mammalia; order Carnivora; family Ursidae; genus Ailuropoda; species Ailuropoda melanoleuca. The sequence goes on from NC_048238.1 coordinate 17,314,151, forward strand.
TGCAGGTCAGAAAGAACAAGTAATTGAAAAAAGAGAAGTCAGAATAGTGAGCAAGTCAATCTATCCTAAGATATCATGAAGGGATACCATCTTACGCTGTTAGAATGGCAAAAATTGACAAGGCAGGAAACAACAAATGTTGGAGAGGATGTGGAGAAAGGGGAACCCTCTTACACTATTGGTGGGAATGCAAGTTGGTACAGCCACTTTGGAAAACAGTGTGGAGGTCCCTTAAAAAGTTAAAAATTGAGCTACCCTATGATCCAGCCATTGCACTACTGGGTATTTACCCCCAAAGATACAGACGTAGTGAAGAGAAGAGCCATATGCACCCCAATGTTCATAGCAGCATTGTCCACAATAGCTAAATTGTGGAAGAAACCGAGATGCCCTTCAACAGATGACTGGATTAAGATGTGGTCCATATATACAATGGAATATTACTCAGCTATCAAAAAAGAATGATTTCTCAACATTTGCTGCAACATGGACGGCACTAGAGGAGATAATGCTAAGCAAAATAAGTCAAGCAGAGAAAGACAATTATCATATGGTTTTACTCATTTATGGAACATAAGAAGTAGGAAGATCGGTAGGAGAAGAAAGGGAAGAATGAAGGGGTAAAAAGAAGGGGGAATGAAGCATGAGAGACTATGGACTCTGGGAAACAAACGGAGGGCTTTAGAGGGGAGGGGGTGGGGGATCGGGATAGGCCAGTGATGGGTATTAAGGAGGGCACGTATTGCATGGTGCACTGGGTGTTATATGTGAGTAATGAATCATGGAACAGTACATCAAAAACTTGGGATGTACCGTATAGTGACTAACATAACATAATATAAAATTATTATTAAAAAAAAAGATATCATGAAGGGGTACTGAAGTGTGAAATTCCTGTGGGAGGGGCTCACCAGTCTGAAATGCTTCAAGGAACGCTCTCTCTTTTACTTGCCTGCACTGGGGTCCCTATAGACAATGACAGACACCATCATACTTTCCCCCAATTATTTGAGCCTATTTTATCTAGATAAGAGAAGGAAAACTCAACATTCATGTTTATAGCTTTTTGATCCCGGGATAATTTCCACTATAGTTTATAAAATAATTTAAACAAATTTTGTTGCTATAGCATTCCATCTATTCAGAAGTTTTAAGTATTTTGATTAGTCAGTTCACTGGTACTGTTGGCTAAGTACTCAGTGCTGAGTGTGCATGGGCCAAACTTTCATGCCTTTCATGAAGACTGGCTTATTCCAACACTTACTTAACAAACACTAAGTTCAGTGTCTGGTCATAGTGGTACAGGGTTTCTTCTCCTTCCGTGCCCATAGTTTTTGGTCATGCCACTTGGAAGAAAGAAGAGGTAGACCAGATGGAAGAGTGGTGGGCAGCAAAGCAAAGTTTATTGAGTGAGACAGCAAATAGTACAAAGCTCCCAAAGAGGGGAGGAGACCCGAGAGCGCTGCCGCTGGAGTTTCTAAGTCTAGGGGTTTTTATGGGGTTATTGGCAGGCTGTTTTAATCTGATTAACCCTGGGATGCCTGGGCAGCTCAGTCAGTTAAGCATCTGCCCTGGCTCAGGTCATGATCCCAGGGAGGGTTCTGGGATCAAGCTCCACGTTGGTGGTGGGCTCTCTGCTCAGCCGAGAGCCTGCTTTTCCCTATCTCTCTGCCTGCCACTCCCCCTGCCTGTGCTCTTTCTCTTTCTCTGTCAAATAACTATATACGATCTTTAAAAATATCTGATTAACCTTCCCTGCGCCTGTTCATCTAATCAAGTTTTTGTCTTCTATCAGGTGGGAAAGGGTGGAGGGCTTCTTCCAGGGTGGTGTAAAATCCTTTTAAGGATGGTTTCCTCTTAGGGCGTGGGGGGGGGCGCTTATCCCTGCCTGCCGTTCTTCCAACTATCTTTCATCAATAATAAGTGCTATATAATCATTAATTGATATTATTATTATTGTTGTTATTATTATTATTATTATTATTTAGAACTGCTGGATTTCTGGTGAGTTCCAGGTTCAGGTGGTGGGCAGGATTTTCTCAGAATGTTTCCACCCAGATTGTAGGATTCTCTTCATAAGCAATATATTAACCACAGGTTGCCAGAATTTGTTCTTTCCTAGGGCTGGTGTGGCCAATGTTTGCAGTTGGTCTTTGGTGCACCTGAATTTTTCATGATAGAAACATTTCAGTTATCACTTTTGGGGGCACTTGGTAAAAGCAACATTTTCCCCCCAGAGTTTCAGCTCCAGTTGTCTAATGATTTGGGCTCATAATGTATCTGGATTGATATCGGGTGATGTTCATTGATGTGAAAATTGTGCTCTTGAAATGCAGCAAATGTGTCTTTTCCCCAGGGCTGAGGTCAAAGCAACTTCCTCATGTTAGAGGGGAAATGATCTCTTTGATAGTCAACTCTTGCTTTGCAGTGGTTTCTAAAAGTTATTGAAGGGCTACGTGAACAAATTCATAGTAGGACATATTTTAGTATTTACAGCAGACTGTAAAGTTAAACTTATGAGCTTCATTACAATTGATAAATGGAAATGGTCTTTTTGTAAATGGATAGTGAGAACAGTGAGCAGTCTGAGGAAATCCTCCTTCTCAGACTTTCTGCCTCAAAGCTAGATCCTTCAGATTTATCTTGTACTTTACTATGATGTCTTACTATTGCTTCCTGTAATTATATTGGATTCATGCTTATTACTAAATTTGTAACAGCCTTATCAGAAATATCAGCCACCTCCATAACTTTATTTCTTTGAACATACGTAATTTTTTCACCATCATAGCAGTCATTTCAAATCACATCTTTTAAAAGCTAGTAAAGGACGTCAGATTCATCTGGTATACATTTCTTATTTTACAGTTGAGGAATCAAAAGTCCAGTGAGGTTAAACACTTTGCCCTAAAACTCAGCACATCAGCATCTTACTAGTTTTGAACTTGCAGTTTTGAATGAATTTTAAGTGGTGTGTGGAATACCATCCATTTGTAAAATGAATAAACTTCCTTTAGCAATTTTTAACTTCCTTTAAAGAATGTTTCAAAAGGACGTAATATGACACCATTAGAATCAATCATGTTATCCTGATAGCTAATAAAACCTTAGGTGGTGACACTGAAAACACAAGATGAGTAAGGGTGTGGTGCCTAACCTGTGTAGCCCAATACAGTGGCCACCAGCCACATGTGGATATTTTAAATTTTAAATTCATTGAAAGTAAATAAAATTAAAAATGTAGTTCCTCAGTCTTACTAGTCACAGCTCAAGTGTTCAATAGCTGCTTTAGCTAGGGGCTACAGTATTAGAAAACACAGAATAGAACATTTTTATTATCTCAGAAAGTCCTATTGGATAGCACTAAAAGGCAGGTTTGGACCTCCCCAAGCTTCAAATTTTGTTGGGGGCTTCAAAGTGGGAAAGTCCTTCCTTCTCCATGTAGGCGTCAATCTTGTCACCAGGTCAATTTCTCAGGAAACAGACAAAAGCTTTCCAGAGTGACAATCTACTCAGCTCCTGAACTGTACCACCACTCCCTGATGAAAGAGTGAGACTCTATATCCCATGTTCCTGGCCCTTCTCGCCCCTGCCCTGTTTTGGGAGTGAGGGTGCAGGAAAATGCATTAAGAAGGGAAGAGTGAAGATTTAGCATTTTGGAGGCATATCCCAAACTTCCTGAACCTTGTTTAACTTTTAACTTCTTTACCTTCTTTTTACCGATATTTCCCAATCCCTCCACCCTCAGGAGATGACAGAGGTGTGCCTTTGATGAGGTGCAACTACTTTCTGCCCCTTCAAAGCTAGAGGATGTGTTTAGACAGATTCGGGGGAAAGAGATGAATAAAGACAGGAGCTTCAATCAATTCTTCACTGAGTTTGCGGAGGTCCTCGGCATGTTCCACCCAGTAAGCTCCACTTGTTGGGGAGCATGCAATGGGAGGTTACTCAAATAAGAGATCTGAAAGCTATGGGTAGAATTGAGGAAGGGAAGGGACAAAAGCAGGAAAGGAATGTGTTTTGTTTTGAAGAAACAACAGTTCCAACCAACTTGATGCCCAGCTAGGTCTTTCACCTGATAGCCCCTTGCTAGGTGTGTCTCACCTGATAGCCCCTTATGTGGGCCAGTTTGAGCTGGATTAGAGCTAAGGACCTGTGCAAAAGCCCCCCCCCCAGTTGTCCTAAAGTCACCTTTAGCTCATTATAATACTAAGATCTCCTCTTGTGGGTGGAATTTTCCCCCATTTTTTGAACATATGATGTATGTATGCACTAGGATGTTGACAGGCTAGGCAGGCGCAAGTGAACTACAGTGCTTATGCAAGCTCCCTGCCTTGCCCCCTAATATACTAAATAAAAGTTCCCTTACTAACCTTATGGGGAGACAGTGCTTTGAGAGCCAGCTCCCTGTCTCCTTACTTACAACAAGTAATAAGTTCTTTGCTTTCAACAATTCCTTAGATTGTTTTCAGTTTGATGCACCCCAATCAGAGAACCCCTTGAGTTTGGTTACATACTGAGTGTACAAAGATGGCAAAAATTGCTTTATAGGGACTCTTTTCCCAGAGGCCCTTTTCATTATCAGCTCCCCTAGCCTGAGGGCCTGAGACTGGGCCTCAAGGTCAAGACCCCTCACTGCCACACACTCGCAATTCCTTGTCCAAACCAGACAATGGATCCTTCTTCACCCTAAATTGGAAACACCATAGTAGTTCACAAACAAGGGGTTAATGATTCAATAAATATGTCTTGTCAGAAGAATTTACATTTCAGAAGCCACCTCCATACCCTTTCTCCTCCTCTCCTCCTAATCCCTCTTTACTGCCCAGTAAAATGAGGAGTTGGAACTAATTGATTTCTAAGTCCTTTCCAAGCTCAGAAGTTGTGACACCTCCTATTTCTGGGGGATGCTCTTGCCTTAGCACATAGGAACTCTTTCCCCAGGATAACTTCTGGCAGAAAATTGTCCTCTTACTTCCATCCACATTTTGCCTCAAAACGTATTCTTATTTATTCCATCTTCCTTCATCTTTAGGTAAATTCCCAAGTCAGCAGAGGAAAAATTCTCTCATAGTTTGGGTTGTTAAAATTTGGATACTGAAAGTATATGATAGAAGTAATAAAAGACGAAGTTGTCTTTTTTGTCATTACCACACACAAAGTAAACCATGGATTTGAGCAAAGTCATTCTTCAGAAACCTTCAGCATAGAGCTTCTTCAGAGCAACACTAAACACTTAAGTGTTTCCCCTACATAATTATAGTAGCTGCTATTTATTGAGCAACCATTACATGCCAGGCATGACTCTCTAAATACACTATCTCATTTACCCCAGCTGTGGTACCATTTTCATTCTACAAATTCAGAATAGTTGAGAGAGTCCTGGTAATCTGCAGATTCAAACAGCTAATATTCTGGAGCAGAATTAGAATAAGACTTCATCCATTGTTACAGTCCATCTGTTTTTCACCCTGCCATTAATTTTAAAATTTGTTCCAAGGAATCCTAAATAACCTCTCAAGATGCTCTATATTCTTGAGGGGCTTGGGGATGAGTGGGGGGAAAGAAGAGAGAGGCCACAAAGTCACCTCTAACCCTGTCCAAGTCTTGCCTGTCCGACTAACTCCTCCACCCAGGTTAACCCCAGAAAACACTCTTTTAACTGTTTTAAGTACTGGGATTCCACATACAATTTCTCAGATTAAAAAAAAAAGTTCAAAAACCATTGTACAAGGTAGGGTCTGCTTTCTCCAGTGTCCTGACACCATCCTAGGAATAGCATTTTGCCTATTTATAATAAATTAACATTTACATATTAATTTATCCCACAACTGAAGAATGATTAATAAAAAATCATTGTACATCTTTAACTACACTGTCTTAATTACAGATCTGGAAATACCCTGGTAGAAATTGATTATTCATAGGTATGTAAGGCCAATTCATCAGAAAGGGGAATAAAAAAAGTCCTGGCCACTGCTGCTTGCTTTCTCTCAAAAAATGAATTAGATTTTGACAAGATGATCATTCGGTGTGTGATGGCCCTTGGCCAAACAAAACATATTCACTTTCACTTTGGATCTTCCAGAAGGACCATTTTCTCAATCAGAGGTAATGGGATTGACTTTCAAAGAGGGGTTTGTTCACATTTTTTTCTCATTTTTTAATGACCTAGAGGATTTATAGCCTCATATTTTTTCTTTCAGGTATAACTGCCTGGAAGCCTGAACAGAGATAAGTTTCAATTCATTTTTTACTTCTTACAGTGTTCTTTTAAAAAAATGTGAAGACATTTCCCAAGAGATTTGTTTTTGCTGGTGGTGTTCTTGGAGGGTCCCCTTTGTTTGTGTGTTTGTATGTCCATGTATTCTCACACACAGGCCAAGAGGTGCCAAGGGAGATAGTATTCTCTAAGTATCTTAGTCTGTGATACCTTGGAACAAAGAACATTGCAAGTCACTTGGTATAAGAGGAAGCTGCTCTTGGACAACCTGTTTGTTCATCCACTTACCAAACAGCAATCAGCAATATTAATCAAATGTCTCTTATGAGTAACCAGAGAAGGGAATCAGAAATGTTCAGATAGGGGTTGAACAACTGCTTGGCAAAAAGATTATAAAACAGATTCTATCAAGAACTACGAAATCATAGTTTTAGGAATTTAGAGTTCCTTTCATCTTGTAATTCCATACTTGTGACTTACAGGTTTGGATGCAGAGGGAAAACGAGCTATTTATCTTATGGTGATGATTGGATGCCTCTGTTTGCTAAGAATGACTCTGGTTCTTGTACAGAGGAACAGATCTTTGCCTAGAGTAGAAAGTTGTCAAAGGTGTTGAGGGGCACTGTGAGATGTTTGGTTATAAAATGAAACTGAGAAAATACACTCAGGGAAAAAGGATATGATTTTATATTCCTGGCAGAACTGGCATGCTTATTTATAGTGAAGTGGATTCCCCCCCACCCCCGCTTGGTTATTTATATTGATCTTCAGGGGAAAGAGGAAAGGAAAATGGTAATGCCCAGGTGAAGAAAGAAAGGTTCACTGAGGAAGGGAACTCCAAATGTCTGGGAGTATTGTAGCAAGGATCCCTTTAATAGGCAGCCCAGCAGTACTTGCCAGTGAGCAGAAGGCTTGTCCAGGTCCATAGAAGCTACAGTCAAAGAACCCAGAGAACTGAGAGAACTTGAACATAGAAAAAGATATTCTTTTGTGCAAGTTGCACTTTTGTATATGATAAGTTAAATCTCATTGCAAATGTAGAGTAACTGGCCCACTGAAGGCTATGGTTTCCCAAGTGCAAGGGGTAGGAGGCATTCAACACTAAGCAAAGAATGATCCACCCCCAAAACAACCAGAGAAAGTCCAGTCACTTGCCTCTTTGATAGAAGGCTTACTACATAATTGAAATAACATTAGTTACCAGTACCAATGAATGAGTACACACTAATGAAGCATCTAGTGGGCACAGCACACACGTTCTCTCTTTTCACTGCAGACTGTCATACCATGTCATTTGACCCTCAATACAACCTCACGAGGAAGAGGAAATTAAAGTTCCTAGGGGCTCAGTAACTTGCTCAAGGTCACACAGCCAGGTGGCAGTGCTACAATTGAACCAATATATGTCTGGATCCAAACCCAATACTCTTTAAACTTTTTCTAAACATCCCTCAAATAGGAAGTTAGGAAAATAAAGCAAAGTTTATGGTGACAGCTAAATTCATGGTGGAAACAAAACCATGTTACAGGATTTCCTTCCCTCTTCTATTACAAGGGTTTTCTTCTAAGGTTCTAAGAAAACATTCACTCAGTTAGCTAAGGGTAAGGAAAATAGGTCTTATTCTTTGGTGTTAACTTATTTAAATTTTATTTAAAAAATAAGATCAATAAGCACAACTTATAATGAATTTTTGATTTTCAAATATTTTTTCTTTGCTTAACTCTGGATAGAGAATCAATTTTTCCCCAGAGAAAAGGGGAAAAAAACCCAAATTGATCAAGAACAAACAGCAACTTAATTTAATGCAGTTTCCATTAGAGTATAAAAAAAAATGCAGTTTCCCCACTTTTAAATTTAAGTGCAGGGAACAGAATATTTTTTCATAAGAACAAATAATATTAAATACTTCAGTTCCTAAATAGTCAAATTAGGTAAATGAGTAACTCTCCCCTGTATCTCACATCCGATGGCTTCCAAATGTGAATCTAAGATTTTGAATGAGGGTAACTGAAAAATGATAGAATCAATACTCTAGGAAGTTAGAAAGATGAGCTTGCTTTATAATGAATGACAATGAATTATTTCTAGACTGTGTTAAGTTGGAAGTGGTTAAGAACTGCAAAAATGTGTAAGAGGTCCTTTAAGATAAAGTGCTGATGTTTGGTTTAAAGACCAAGGCTGGAAATCGTCTGAGAATCTGATAGGCTTAGAGGAGAGTGAGAGCCATGGGCAGAGCATGCTCAATAAGTGAAATATTTTTTTAAAAGATTTATTTATTTATTTATTTGACACAGAGAGAGAGAGACAGGGAGAGAGGGGGCACAAACAGGGGGAGTGGGGGAGGGAGAAGCAGGTTTCTTGCCAAGCAGGGAGCCCAATGTGGGGCTCGATCCCAGAATGCTGGGATCATGACCTGAGCTGAAGGCAGACGCTTAACGACTGAGCCACACAGGCACCCCAATAACTGAAATATTAACGGGGAAATAAAGTCAGTACCAAGGATGGTGCTTCAGAGAACATCTTCGACTGGAGATCAAGAGAAAGAGATGACATAGGGGCTGAGGCAAAGAAATCAGGCTTGCAGCAAGCCAAGAGAGAGTTTCAAGAGGGGGACTGGCCGGCAAAAAAGTGAAACAAGGTTAGCTGGTCATTCATTCAGTAAACACCAAACTGATTTGATTGCATTGACCCCAAATGGACAATAGCTTAGTTGTAACATATGAATATATACGGACAACTCAATTATTAGCTTTTGGAGATCAAGCTAAAGGAAGTTAAATGAAGGCAAATATGGCAAAAATACATGACTGCTATTGCTAGCATAAGCCATAGATTACTAGAAGTTAGGCAGGTTCAATGAGTCTCATGCACCTATTTTTTTTCTGGGCCTGGGACAGGTATCAGTTCTTTGAATGGTCCCAGTAATCATGTATGGTGGACATTCTCATGCACCCTCCAGATACCCCACAGATGAAAATCTTCTTGCCCCAGCTGCTAAGAGCACTAAGTGAAGAAAGTTTTCAATTGCCCCCTCAGGGACTGCCTTAGCTTCGGAGAGTACCTAGGCCCCAGGTCACAACCTTCTGAGGGGGCATGCATTGCAATGACTAATGGAGATTGGGATATAAAGACCTGGCTATTTAAGCCCAACTAGGACCTCTCCCTGAGGTCGTCCATGGTTGTCATTGCCTAGTTCACAGCTTCACTTTGTCTGCCCAGTTCAGCTTTTCACTCCCTTCCCTAAGATACTGTTTAAGAAACCTGTGAAGTAAACTCCATCTCAAAATCTGCTTCCATGGGAATCCACCCTGTGGCATCACACAATCCACCTGTATCAGTTAAGTGCTTGCAAGTAATAGACAACTCCATTTCACCTGGCTTAAAAAATATTGTTATCTCACAGAACCTGAAGTTCTGAGGTAGGGTTGTTCTAAGGTTAGTTAATCCAGTAACTCACTAAAACTACCAATCCTCAAGGTTTTTTCTCTTTCTGCTTTATCATTATCAGCACAGTGGCTATGTACCTCAGTCTAGCATTCCTCACAGTCACAAGATGGCATCACATGCAGGTGTGAAAATGTCCTGCAAAAGGAAAAGGTCTGACAATTCCCAGGGAAATCTTTTTTTTTTTTTAATGATTTTTTATTATATTATGTTAGTCACCATACAGTACCATACAGGGAAATCTTTTTTAAGAGCAACATACTCTTTCTCAGAAGCCCTCTGGCTGACCTCCTTTCAGTCACTGGCCAGAACTGTGGTTTGCACCTCCCTCAAACCAATCAGTGGCAAGGAAATGGGATCACTCTGATTTGCAGGAACCGATCAAAACTTGCTCCTGAATCTTTTGAGGGATGGATATAGTCCTGAAAAAGCCAGGGTTACTACACTGCCGTATCCTAGAATATGTTTAATCAGTATTTTCCTTCCAAGTAACTAATTTTACATAACTTAAAATCTAGGTTAGGTAGCTAGAGGGAAATATTATTTTTATATAAAGCACCTGGATGGACCTTCTGTGAAACTTCTTGCAAGGACAATGAAATGACTCTTTTTTTCTTTTTTTGGCCAGGCAAGAGTGAGATATGTGGTAGTGTTTTCTAACCATCAGTGAGCCTTCTATGCATTAGATATACACGCAATTTCACCAGAGCTTGAGTTCAGTGCAAAGCAGCAGCACCTGACATACTGCACCAATTTTAGAGAATTTTGAAGGAAGAGTTAAGAAGCACATTTTCAAATAACCCAGTCATAAAAGGACAAATACTATATGATTGTGATTATATGAGATACCTAGAATAGTCAAACACATAAAGAAGAAATAGAATAGTGGTTGTCAGGGTCCAGGGTTTGCAGGGAATAGGAATTTATTGTTTAATGGGTATAGTTTTAGTTTGGAAGAAGAAAAAAGTTCTGAAGATGGATGGTGTTGATGGTTGCACAACAATGTGAATATACTTAATGTCAGTGAACTGTATACTTAAAGATGATTAAAATGGTAAATTTTATCTTATGTGTATTTTACCACAATTTAAAAAAAAAGAAGCATATTTTCAGAGAACACCCAGGGGAAGAAAACCCAGCAGTTAAGGTCTAGAAAAAAAAATTCATTCTAGAAAAGCCTTATCACTCACTGGAACTGCTTTAGGTTATAAACACCTACTGTAAAGCATATTTTATTGTGTTATATTTGTAAAATGGCTTGGAGTATTTTAAATGATTGTGGCTGTTAGTGCATCATGCAGTAAAATTAATTTTAAGGAGAGGTTTGATTTAAAATGGTTAACTATTCCTAAATAAAGTTCCATTATTTTAATAATAGGCTCCAACCATCCAAGTTAGAAGACAAGATGAGCAGCTACTTATCTTATTTGAATCTTATTTTTGTCCCATTCATGTTGTTTTCTGAATTAGGTGAAAATAATAAACTGTGTTGAGGCAAAAAATGATCAAAATTGGAGAATATGCTAATGTATTTTAATAGCTTGACTGGGAGTTTCATAAATATCATCTCTAACTAAAGTATGTCACTATAAATAAATTTCAATTTATCTCCTGCTCAGAAAAAAATACTCCACAGAAATATTTTTAGCGATGTAAAGCCAAAAAGGGATGTCCATCTATTGATGTAGAGCAATTTTTCCACTAGGGAGATGCTGCATTAGATAATTTTTAAAGGCGTTTTCAACTCCATGATTCTGTGATATGCTGAATCTTTGAAAATAACTCTGAGAGAGAGAGAGGGAGTGACATCAGCAAAATGGCAGTACAGGAATTTCCAGTTCCCATCTTTTCCTAGAAACATCAATTTAAGCAATTATCCACACACAAAATATCTTCACAAAACCTAAGGATTCCAGGTGAGAAATTAACACACCTAAGTGAACCAGAGAAATAAAAAACGACACATTGAAGAGGGATGAAGGGATAGATTTCCATTATTCTGTCACACTTCTCCCAAGCCCAGGCAGCCCAGCATGGAGAGAGACACCCTCCCATGGGAGAAGAAGGGTGAAATAAATGCCCAATTTCAATGTAGACCCCAGTACCAAACCCACCCGCATAGACCTACAGACCAGCTCCTGCAAACCCAGGTTTCCAGCTGGCTCCCATGGGCCCAACCTCTAGGCCAGCTACTATGAAACCAGTTCTCCTGGATTATCCCAATACCAGACTGGGCCCCAGGGACCAAGATACTGGGCCTACCCTAGTGGTGTCCAATGCCTGGTTGGCTCCTTTGGACCCAGGATCCAGGCCTACCCAACAGACCCAGATCCCAGGCCCATCACTACAGACTCAGGTGTCAGGCCCCTCCCAGTGAACCTAACTTCAGACCCCTCACCTGCTGACCCAGGCACCAGATCTGCCCACCCAAGGACCCCAGCAGCAAGCCCATCTAGAGATATCACCAGACAGTTCATATGGAATCTCTGAATGGACTGACTGGGGAAGGGCTTTGCCTCAAGAAGCCAGTGTAAAAGGACTGGAAGGGGTGCCTCAATCTTCAAAAGTACATATACCAACACAAGGTCATAATGATCATGAATAATCAAGGAAACATGACACCACCAAAGGAAACAAACTCCAAAGTCTGACCCCCCAAAAATTGAGATGTATGAACTGACCAAGGATTCAGAATAATCCTCTTAAAGAAATTGAGGGAACTACAAGAGCACGTAGATAGACAACTGAATGAAACTGGGAAAACAATGCATGTACAAAATGAGAAGTTCAAAAAAGAAATAGAAACCATTCAAACAAACTGAAATCCTAGAGTTGAAGGATACAATGACCCCTATCTTACACCACTCACAAAAATTAACTTGAAATGGATTAAAACATTAAATGTAGGACCTTAAACTATAAAAGTACTAGAAAAAAAAAGTAAGCAAAAACTTCTTGACATTGGTCTTGGCAATGATTTTTTCTGAATAACACCAAAAGCACAAGCAACAAAAGCAAAAATCAGTAAGTGGGACTATGTCAAAATAAAAAGCTTCTTCACAGCAAAAGAAGCAATCAAAAAAAATGATAAGGCAACCTATGGAATAGGAGAAAATATCTGCAAACCATTTATCTGATAAGGAGTTAATATCCGAAATATATAAGAAACTCATACAACTCAATAGCAAAAAATACACAATCCAACAAATGATTGGGCACTGTCATAGGCAATTTCTATAGCAGTAAAGTGAAACACATTCAGACTACTTGAAACATGATCAGTATAGGCTCTATTGGTGCCCATCTATATCATTTTGGTACTCAGTGTTCCTGTTAATGGTGTCTTAATTCCAGCACATGGGATTATCTGTCTCAGAATTTCCTCTGGCCACAGGAGCATGCCCAGCTCACACAAGGGGCAGGCCAGAAGTGCCAAGTAATTAACAGTCTTGGGAGCAGCCATCCACCAATGATGTTTGGGACTGGTAAATAAATATCTCAGCTTCCTTTCCCCTTCAGTGGATGACTGGGTTGTCCTTGTTACACTGTCCTCCAGGGGTCCTCAGTATGATTGAGCCCCTGTTCCCTACAGCAGTAATATGTTCAAGAACGTACCTATATTGGCTTCCTTCCCTTCTCTGTCTCAATTCCCCACTCCCCTACCAGTGCTTCCTGGGATCACTTATCAAATAAACTACCTGCACTGAAATTCTTTTATTAAGATCTTCTTCTAGGGAAACTTCAACTAGGATAATCAGTAAAGGAGAAATGATCTCAATAGGAGTCCTAGAACTGGCACTGGAATGAGACTCAGTCTCACAGCAGATAAGTTTGGCATTGGGATCTCATGAGTATTCATATGAATTTCCATTATTACATAAAACATGTTAGTTTTCTTTATGAGTTGCTTCTCCTCTCCCCTCAAAACTAATTTCCCACCCTCTATTTTGCAGATTCCCCCCCCTAAACTTTGGAGCTCCTACCTATTCATAAATCTGAGTTACTCATAATGTTGACTCACTCATGGCCTATCGTGACCCTCCCACTTCTCTCTACTTCATGAATTTTCAGTTTTAGACTTCACTGTTTAATCATAGAAGTCTAATTTCATTTTTCAATTCAAACGGTAGAGAGTGAAAATCTAATATATTCCATCTTTGAGCAGAGCTAATTACAATAGATTAGTAATGAGCAGTTAAGCATCATCCAATCCAGGACACCAGATTACCTCTTTCACAAAGAGGCACTGTTAATAATTAAGCCAGGACAGTTAGGTACAAACCAGGACTGTTCTGGGCAAATTAAGTTGTATAGCCATGGGCATATGACATTAATCAATTTATACTTGCTTTTATAAGATTGGTTTCTTGGTGCTTGTCAAATTAGTTATGACCTTTATGTGTGTGCAGGGGATGGAGGATAGTGAATGATCATCCATTAAAAAGACCAATGATTTTCTAAAGAAATAAAAATATGGCCACTCTTAAGTTATAGAACATTCATACTATAGGGCAGTGAGAACTGTAATGGATTACCAGTGATTCTCATACCAAACTTTGGGGACCAGCAAAAAAATCCACTCTTTGATCATAGTCAGAACACATTCTAAGGCTGAAAAAACCTCATCATGAATTCAACTATGGCCTATTTTGTAGAGATGTAAAGCCATTTGGTAAAACATCATTCTTCAACAGAACATTTCAAATAAGTATTGATGAAGTTGGAAAATGGAATCCTATTGTATCCAGTGAGTGTTAGGATTGCCTAAAATTCAATAATCTTGGAAGCCATTGATGTCTCAGATTGACATTATTGGTTGGGATGTAATTGAAATTAAAACATTCAGAAGTATATTCACAGGTGTCTCAGATAAAATGAATAGAAGTGGAAGTTCTTGGTATTACAAAGGAAGCAAATAGCTTATTTTAGTGTTTCACCTCTCTGAAAATTAAAGAGAAGTTTGTCCAACCATTATTCTGCATCAATGTATTACAACAGATTTATCTTTCTAGGTTTAATTTATAAATATAGTTTCTAAAACTATTTCAGAAAGACTGCAGAGAAGGTCTATTTCTTTCTATGGAGTTTCAGATATACAAGGTATCTAAGCCTTTTTTCTACTACAGGATAAAAAAAATACAAGCTTTCAATATTATCTGGGTATGTTGAGCAGTGATTGGATGAGATAGCAGTCAGGAGTCCGAGGCTCAAATTTCATCTCAGCCACTTTTGTCTCTAAATCCGTTTGTTCATCTGAGAAATGAGCAGATTAAGCTAGATCAGACTTTCTAATTGGGCCCTGTTGGCCTACAGATTTCCATGTATCACATTCTCTCTTATATGCTTCAGCGATGTGAGTCTTCCTTTCGGGTCCCTGTACAAGTCACAGTCACTTCTGTCATAGGACCTTTGCATGAGTTATCTTCATTTGAAATGCTCTTTCTTCTTCTTCTTTTTTTTTTTAAATGGACTCTTTTTTTAAAAAAAGATTTAATTTATTTATTCGACAGAGATAGAGACAGCCAGCGAGAGAGGGAACACAAGCAGGGGGAGTGGGAGAGGAAGAAGCAGGCTCATAGCAGAGGAGCCTGATGTGGGGCTCGATCCCATAATGCTGGGATCACGCCCTGAGCCGAAGGCAGACGCTTAACCGCTGTGCCACCCAGGCGCCCCTGAAATGCTCTTTCTTCTACATCCCATCTCCAAACACCTTGCTTGGTTAATTCCTATTTATCATTTAGATGAATTTCAAGGGTTGGTTCCTCAGGGAAACTTTGCACAATTCTCATTTTGGGTCATATTCCTGTTATTCATACTTTTGTAAAAGCATTCCTTTCCTTCCTCGCACTCAGTTCACTCATTTGTGTGATTATTTTATAAATAAATAAGTTATCCAGTAGTTCTAACTCTGTAAGAATGAGTCTCTCATAGATGGTATTTTCTGAAGATGGTTGTAATAATATCACCTATCCCGCATGGTTTTCTACAGTATGACCTTGTGATTTTCCCAATAAGAAGTGGAATTTAATTACTCTCTCTTTGAAATGGAGCAAACCTATGACTGCTTTGTGAATATAGTTCATCATAAGTGACACTGCATAACTTCTCAGGCTAAGTCATAAAAGGCAATGCAACTCCTTCCTTTTTCAATGGAACACTTGGACTTAAAGCTGGGGGCATCACATTGCCTGATTTCAAGCTATATTACAAAGCTGTGATCACCAAGACAGCATGGTACTGGCACAAAAATAGACACATAGACCAATGGAACAGAAAAGAGACTACAGATATGGATCCTCAATTAATGGTCAACTAAACTTTGACAAATCAGGAAAAAATATCCAATGGAAAAAAGACAGTCTCTTCAATAAATGGTGCTGGGAAAATTGGACAGCTATATACAGAAGAATGAAACTCAACCATTCTCTTACACCATACAGAAAGATAAACTCTAAATGGATGAATGACCTCAATGTGAGACAGGAATACATCTGGGAAACAAACTGAGGGCTTCAGAGGGGAGGGGGGTGGGGGAATGGTATAGGCTGGTGATGGGTATTAAGGAGGGCACTTATTGCATGGTGCACTGGGTGTTATACGCAAGTAATGAATCATGGAACTTTACATCAAAAACTAGGGATGTACTATGGTGACTAACATAATATAATAAAAAATATTATTATAAAAAAAGGAATCCATCAAAATCCTAGAGGAGAACATAGGCAGTAACCTCTTTGACATCAGTCAGAGCAACTTCTTTCAAGACATGTTCCCAAAGGCAAGGGAAACAAAAGCAAAAATAAACTTTTGGGACTTCAACAAGATAAAAAGCTTCTGCACAGCAAAAGAAGCAATCAACAGAACAAAGAAGCAAACCACAGAATGGGAGAAGATATTTGCAAATGACACTTCAGATAAAGGTCTGGTATCAAGATCCATAAATAACTTCTCAAACTCAACACAGAAAAAACAAATAAGTCATTCAAAAAATGGGCAGAAGACATGAACAGACACTAATCCAAAGAAGATATACAAATGGCTAACAGACACATGAAAAAATATTCAACATCATTAGCCCCCAGGGAAATTCAAATTAAAACCACATTGAGATACCACCTTACACCAGTTAGAATGGCAAAAATTAATAAGGCAGAAAACAACAAATGTTGGCAAGGATGTGGAGAAAGGGGAACCCTCTTACACTGTTGGTGGGATTGCAAGCTGGTACAGCCACTCCGGAAAGCAGTATGGACGTTACTCAAGATGTTAAAAATAGAGCTACCCTCGGACCCAGCAATTGCACTACTAGGTATTTACTCCAAAGACACATATGTAGTGAAAATAAGGGGCACATGCACCCCAATCTTCATAGCAGCAATGTCCACAACAGCCAAACTGAGATGCCCTTCAACAGATGAATGGATAAGGAAGATGGGGTCCAAATATACAATGGAATATTACTCAGCTATCAGAAAGGATGAATACCTACCATTTGCATCGGCATGGATGGAACTGGATGGGATTATGCTAAGTGAAATAAGTCAAGCAGAGAAAGACAATTATCATATGGTTTCACTTATATGTAGAACATAAGGAATAGCACAGAAGACCATAGGGGAAGGGAGGGAAAAATAAAGGGGAGGAAATCAAAGGGGGAGATGAACCATGAAAGGCTATGGACTCTGGGAAATAAATTAAGGGTTTCAGAGGGGAAGGGGCAAGGGATGGGTTAGCCCAGTGATGGGTATTAAGGAGGGCACGTACTGCAATGAGCACTGGGTGTTATATGCAAACAATGAATCATGGAACACTACATCAAAAACAAATTAAAAAATGGGCAGAAGATATGAACAGACACCCTTCCAATGAAGACATACAAATGGGTAACAGACACATGAAAAAATGTTCAAAATCATTAGCCATCAGGGAAATTCAAATCAAAACCACCTTCAGATACCACTTTACGCCAGTTAGGATGGCAAAAATTGACAAGGCATGAAACAACAAATGTTGGAGAGAATGTGGAGAAAGGGGAACACTCTTACACTGTTGGTGGGAATGCAAGTTGGTACAGCCACTTTGGAAAACAGTATGGAGGTCCCTCAAAAAGTTAAAAATAGAGCTACCCTATGACCCAGAAATTGTACTACTGGGTATTTACCCCAAAGATACAGACGTAGTGAAGAGAAGGGCCGTATGCACTCCAATGTTCATAGCAGCACTGTCCACAACAGCTAAATTGTGGAAGGAGCCAAGATGCCCTTCAACAGATGAATGGATAAAGAAGATGTGGTCCATATATACAATGGAATATTACTCAGCCATCAGAAAGAATGATTACCCAACATTTGCAGCAACATGGACGGGACTGGAGGAGATAATGCTAAGTGAAATAAGTCAAGCAGAGAAAGACAATTATCATATGGTTTCACTCATTTATGGAACATAAGAAATAGCAGGGAGATCAGTGGGAGAAGGAAGGGAAGAATGAAGGGGGGGTAAACAGAAGGGGGAATGAACCATGAGAGACTATGGACTCTGGGGAAACAAACTGAGGGCTTCAGAGGGGAGAGGGTGGGGGATTGGGATAGGCTGGTGATGGGTATTAAGGAGGGCACATATTGCATGGAGCACTGGGTGTTATACGCCAACAATGAATCATGGAACACTACATCAAAAACTAAGGATGTACTCTATGGTGACTAACATAACATAATAAAAAAAAAAAGAAATTCAAAAATTAAAATAGTCATAGTCTGGAAGAGCCAGAGGATTTCCAACTGCTTCCTATGATCGGGCTCTGCGAAGTGGTAGAGACAGTGTTTCTATAATACCATATGTGTAAATGTGAAAATAACCTTAATTTTGATAGAATAACTCATGATTCTACATAACAGAACATATTATAAATATTTAGCATAATTTAAAAGTGAAAGGTATTATAAAGAAATAACAAATAAATACAATTAAGTTCTTGAAATTTGTAAAGGAACTTTGAGCATTGACAGGAGAAAGCATGTAATAAGACAATGCTTAATAAAGTTGAATAATAGTAATTATGGTAAAAAAAACAGAAACTAATTAAGTACTGTATGGTGACTGACATAATATAATAAATAAATAAATAAATAAATAAATAAATAAATAAGTAAACCCTGAAGCACCATGTAAGAAGTCCAACTACCCTGAGGCTCCTCTGCTGTGGAGAAGCCAAGTATTCCAGTTGGCAGTCCTAGCCTTCATATTATTCCAGCCAGATGCCAGACATATGAGTAAGCCTTTGATAATCCCAATCCCCAGGAATCACTTTGCCTCTAGCCATTGAGAATTCCTAGCTGAGGTCCCAGACAACAAGAAGGAAAGACAAGCTACCTCTCCTGTCCTCCTTCACGATTGCTGACCCACAGAATCCATGAGCATAATTAAATATTTGCTTTAAGCTGCTAAATTTTGAGTGATTTTTTACTCAGCAAGAGGAAATGGAACAGTCGTATCTGTCTTTCTTACAGAGGTGTCCTAATTACCCAACACAATGCTCATCATACTGAGTAGGTGTTCAGTATGTATCTATGGAAAGAATAAATAAATACCCATGACTTTGCTTAAATTATTCTCTCAGCACCTTGCAGAAAGTTTTTTTTCCCTCCTTTCTTATGAACTCATATACAGCCTTCAATGGCCAATCATGACACTTAATGTCAATCCTTTTAGCGAGATCTGTATAAAACAATACATAATATAAAAACTCATGAATAGCAATGAGCCATAAAACAATGCTGTTTTCACAAATTCTTCATTTAACTGAGCTCTCTTCAAGTTTATAATAATTATTGTTTCTTTATCAGCTTATACATCTCTTTATAAGTTTATCCATCTCTTTATCCCCTTCAGGGACTTAGTGGTTTTAAAGTGTTGGTGGCAAGATCACTATCTTCATGTACTGAGAGTAATGGGAATTTGCCTTTAAGAGTTGACTATATCAGAAGGAAATTAAGCTGCAGAAACTGGGAGATCCTTACTGCTAATTTATTAAAGGCAAGTTTCATTGAAGATGCAGAAGGGAGCATCTGAGAAAAAGAAGAGACTTTACCATGTAGACATCTTTTAAGTTTCTAGAAGGTGACACATTTAAGAAATTGCTGGTAGCCCTTCTGTATATTATTATGTTAAAAAAATAAAATCTGTCAGTTCTTTCTTTTCTAATTACATAGTGATAATGTATGGAAAAACAGTCAAACCAAAGGAAACTCTAGGTCCAAGAAGAGGCAACTTAACAGTGGTTTAATAAAAACAACAATAACAAAAACAACAAAGCCCAGTTCACAAAAAGGAGAGAGGAAAAAATTGAGCTATAACAGCTCTCCAAGAAGTTGTTTGGAGGAGACCAGCCTAACACCAAACAAAATCTCAGTGAAAATTATCACCTGAGTGGCTGAGTGGACAGCTTTCACCAGTAAGAAAGATACAAAATGTGTGTATTTCTGGGTGCTGTGTAATATAATTGTGGAGCTACCACACACAGGGAAACTATTCAAGAAAGGTTAATCTATTAGTCTTAAGCTAAAGGCAGTTCTAGAAATTGAAGTCCAGTTTCTGCTTTTTGCTCCTGGTCTTTTCTTTCTAGATTGTACCTCCTTTTCTTAGATGAGACACAAGCGTGCAGGACAAGTCTGGTAATTCAGCAGCCACACTCAGGATTGATGACCTAATTGTGTTTGTATGTGAGTTTCATAATGTCAGTGATATCCAGTAGGTGCTCAATATGTTATTTATGGAAAAAATATATATAGTGACATTATAATGACAGTGATACCTAGTAGGTGCTCAATATGTATTTATGGAATGACTGAATAAATGCCTGTGTCTTTGTTTAAGTTACTCTCCCCAATACTTTGCAAAAATGTGTATGTATTTCTCTCTATATATAATCATATACATACATGTGCCACATATTTACTCCTTCACTTTGGCAAAATATTCTCAAATACATAAATTCACAAATGCACAGATACGCCTAGGAAAACTGACAGAAGGACATGCAAAATATAGAAGGAAGGCAAATATCAAATTCATTTCCAAAGGGGTGTGTGGGTGGGGGGGGTTGCCATGCCAGTTATTTGCCTTTTTTACTCTCAGATCCATTTCTTGCCCTTCTCTGCCTTTCTCTGTAGGACAAGGACCACATATTCCAGACTCCATTGCCAACTGGCTTCCAAGCATGATAACCAATTGGAGGCTCTGGTGGAGGACTAGAGAGTGGAAGGAAAGAGAAGAAAGAGAATATATCCCCCTCTTTCTCTGTTTTGGTCAGTGTCCCTGGCAGTAGCCATATCTCTTCCACAACTCCAGATCCTGACAGACAACCTTTCCCTTCCTGGTCTCAGCTTCCCCTGGTCAGACATACCCTGGTTAAATTCCATTGAATTTCTCTGACTCCTGGGCTCTGATAATACCATCTCCTCTGTTCTCCCTTTAAACATTAGATGGGTTTGAATTTCCCTAATGGCTAATGATTTTGAACATTTTTTCATGTGTTTGTTAGCCATTTGTATGTCTTCATTGGAAAAGTGTCTGTGCAGAAGCTTTTCATCTTGATGAAGTCCCACAGGTTCATTTTATCTTTTGAGTTTGAGAAGTTCTTTGTAGATCTTGGATGCCAGTCTTTTATCTGTAGTATCATTTGCAAATATATTCTCCCATTCTGTGGGCTGCCTCTTAGCTTTATTGACTGTTTCCTTGGCTGTGCAGAAGCTTTTCATCTTGATGAAGTCCCACAGGTTCATTTTATCTTTTGTTTCTCTTGTCTTTGGAGATGTGTCATGAAAATTTGCTGTGGCCGATGTCGTAGAGGTTGCTGCCTATGTTCTCCTCTAGGATTTTGATAGATTCCTGTCTCACATTGAGGTCTTTCATTCATTTGGAGTTTACCTTTGTGTATGGTGTGAGAGAGTGGTCAAGTTTCATTCTTTTGCATATAGCTGTCCAATTTTCCCAACCATTAATTGAAGAGACTGTCTTTTTTCCACTGGATGTTTTTTCCTGCTTTATCAAAGATTAGTTGCCCAAAGAGCTGAGGGTCCATTTCTGGGTTCTCTATTCTGTTCCATTGGTCTATGTGTCTGTTTTTGTGCCAGTACCATGCTGT